>NW_026652298.1:3434943-3646109 GCF_009828535.3 Hylobates moloch
AAAAAAAAAATCAGTTATTGGTCTATTCAGAGATTCGACTTCTTCCTGGTTTAGTTTTGGGAGGGTTTATGTGTCCAGGAATTTATTCATTTCTTGTAGATTTTCTAGTTTATTTGCATAGAGGTGTCTATAGTATTCTCTGATAGTAGTTTATATTTCTGTTGGATCAGTGGTGATATCCCCTTTATTATTTTTTATTGCGTCTATTTGATTCTTCTCTCTTCTTTATTAGTCTTGCTAGCTGTCTATCTATTTTGTTGATCTTTTTAAAAAACCAGCTTCTGGATTCACTGATTTTTTTTTTGGAAGGGTTTTTTTGTGTGTCTATTTCCTTCAGTCCTGGTCTGATATTAGTTATTTCTTGCCTTCTACTAGCTTTTGAATTTGTTTGCTCTTTCTTCTCTAGTTCTTTTAATTGGCATGTGAGGGTATCAGTTTTAGATCTTTCCTGCTTTCTCTTGTGGGCATTTAGTGCTATAATTTTCCCTCTACACAATGATTTAAATGTGTCCCAGAGATTCTGGTACGTTGTGTCTTTGTTCTCACTGGTTTCAAAGAACATCTTTACTTCTGCCTTCGTTTTGTTATTTATCCAGTAGTCATTCAGGAGCAGGTTGTTCAGTTTCCATGTAGTTTTGCAGTTTTGAGTGAGTTTGTTAATCCTGAGTTCTAATTTGATTGTACTGTGGTCTCAGAGACAGTTACTTGTGATTTCTGTTCTTTTACATTTGCTGAGGAGTGTTTTATTTCTAATTATGTGGTCAATTTTAGAATAAGTGCGGTGCGGTGCTGAGTAGAATGTATATTCTGTTGATTTGGGGTGGAGAGTTCTGTAGATGTCTATTAGGTCTGCTTGATGCAGAGCTGAGTTCAAGTCCTGGATATCCTTGTTAATTTTCTCTCTCATTGATGTGTCTAATATTGACAGTGGTGTGTTAAAGTCTTCCAATATTATTGTATGGGAGTCTAAGTCTCTTTGTAGGTCTCTAAGAACTTGCCTTATGAATCTGGGTGCTCCTGTATTGTGTGCATATACATTTAGGATAGTTAGCTCTTCTTGTTGAATTGATCCCTTTACCATTATGTAATGCCGTTGTTTGTGTTTTTCGATCTTTGTTGGTTTAAAGTCTGTTTTATCAGAGACTAGGATTGTAACCCCTCCTTTTTTTTTCTTTCCATTTGCTTGGTAGATCTTCCTCCATTCCTTTATTTTGAGCCTATGCATGTCTTTGCATGTGAGATGGGTCTCCTGAATTCAGCACACAAATGGGTCTTGACTCTATCCAATTTGCCAGTCTGTGTCTTTTAATTGGCACATTTAGCCCATTTACATTTAAGGTTAATATTGTTATGTGTGAATTCGATCCTGTCATTATGATGCTAGCTGGTTATTTTGCCTGTTAGTTGATGCAGTTTCTTTATAGTGCTGATGGTCTTTACAATTTGGCATGTTTTTGCAGTGTCTGGTACCAGTTGTTCCTTCCCATGTTTAGTGCTTCCTTCAGGAGCTGTTGTTAAGGCAGGCCTGATGGTGACAAAAATCTCTCAGCATTTGCTTGTCTGTAAAGGATTTTATTTCTCCTTCACTTATAAAGCTTAGTTTGGCTGGATATGAAATTCTGGGTTGAAAGTTCTTTTCTTTAAGAATGTTGAATATTGACCCCTACTCTCTTCTGGCTCGTTGGGTTTCTGCTGAGAGATCTGCTGTTAGTCTGATGGGCTTCCCTTTGTGGTTAACTTGACCTTTTTCTCTGGCTGCCCTTAACATTTTTTTCCTTCATTTCAACCTTAATGTGTCTTGGGGTCGCTCTTCTTGAGGAGTCTCTTTGTGGTGTTCTCTGTATTTCCTCAACTTCAGTGTTGGCCTGCCTTGCTAGGTTGGGGAAGTTCTCCTGGATAATATCCTGAAGAGTGTTTTCCAACTTTTTTCCATTCTCCCTGTCACTTTCAGATACACCAATCAAATGTATATTTGGTCTTTTCACAAAGTCCTATATTTCTTAGAGGCTTTGTTCGTTTATTTTCATTCTTTTTTCTCTAATCTTGTCTTCTTTATTTCATTAATTTGATCTTCAATCACTGATATCCTTTCTTCAGCTTGATCAATTCGGCTATTGAAACTTGTGTATGCTTCACGAAGTTCTCTTGCTGCATTTTTCAGCTCCGTCAGGTCATGTATGTTTTTCTGTACACTGGTTATTCTAGTTAGCAATTTGTCTAACCTTTTTTCAAGGTTCTTAGCTTCCTTGTGTTGGGTTAGAACATGCTCCTTTAGCTCGGAGGAGTTTGTTATTACCCACCTTCTAAAGCCTACTTCTGTCAATTCGTCAGACTCATTCTCCATCCAGTTTCGTTTTCTTGCTGGTGAGGAGTTGTGATCCTTTGGAGGAGAAGAGGCATTCTGGTTTTTGAATTTTCACCCTTTATGCACTGGTTTCTCCCCATCTTTGTGGTTTTATCTACCTTTGGTCTTTGATGTTGGTGACCTATGGATGGGGTTTTGGTGTGGACGTCGTTTTTGTTGATGTTGATGCTATTCCTTTCTGTTTGTTAGTTTTCCTTCTAATAGTCAGGCCCCTCAGCTGCAGGTCAGCTGGAGTTTGCTGGAGGTCCACTCGAGACCCTGTTTGCTTGGGTATCACCAGCAGATGCTGCAGAACAGCAAATATTGCTACCTGATCCTTCCTCTGAAAGCTTCATCCCAGAGGGGCACCCGCCAGATGCCAGCCAGAGTTCTCCTCTATGAGGTGTCTGTCGGCCCCTACTGGGAGGCGTCTCCTGGTCAGGCCACACGGCGGTCAGGGACCCACTTGAGTAGGCAGTCTGTCCATTATCAGAGCTTGAACGCTGTGCTGGGAGAACCACTGCCATCTTCAGAGCTGTAAGGCAGGGACATTTAAGTCTGCTGAAGCTGTGCCCACAGCTGCCCCTTCTCCCAGGTGCTCAGTCCCAGGAGAATCTGAGATTTATCTGTAAGTCCCTCACTGGGGCTGCTGCCTTTTGTTCAGTGATGCCCTGCCCATAGAGGTGGAATCTAGAGAGACAGTCAGCCTTGCTGAGCTGTGATGGGATCCTCCCAGTTAGAACTTCCCAGCAGCATTGTTTACACTGTAAGCATAAAACTGCCTACTCAAGCCTCAGCAATGGCGGACTCCACTCCCACCACCAAGCTCCAGCATCCCAGGTTGATCTCAGACTGCTGCGCTAGCTGCGAGAATTTCAAGCCAATGGATCTGAGCTTTGATGGGCTCCATGGGCCTGGGACCTGCCAAGCCAGGCACTGAAGGGAATCTCCTGGTCTGCTGGTTGCGAAGACCATGGGAAAAAGCACAGTATCTGGCCAGAAGCGTACCATTCCTCCAGGTACAGTCTGTCACAGCTTCCCTTGGCTAGGAAAGGGAAATTCCCTGACCCCTTGCGCTTCCCTAGTAAGGCAATGCTGTGTTCTGCTTCGGTTCGCCCTCCGTGGTCTGTACCCGCTGTCCAACCAGTTCCAGTGAGATGAACCTCAGTTGGAAATGCAGAAATCACCCATCTTCTGCATCAATCTTGCTGGGAGCTGCAGACCAGAGCAGTTCCTATTTGGCCATCTTGCCAGAAAATACATTTAATGATTTTTAAGTGTGTAATTGATGTTCTGATTGCTTTGTTACTGGGAGCCTAGATTTTACTGTCTTCCTTTATACAGCTTAGATTTGTTTCAGCAGTCTACTACTGCTGATCAGCTTAATCCTTTTAGTGATTGATATTAAGCATTGTATGGGCAGTCATAGAGTTGCTCTTCTTCTTATGTTTTACCTTTCTTGTGTGTCAATTTAATGCCCAGAGTGTTCAGCAAAATCTTCACTCTGACTTATTAGAACTTCTCATTACTTGTCCTACTTCACAGAGTCTCATTGTAGACAAAGACTGTGCAGATTTCTGAAACTCCTTTTTTGCTTAACTCCTCTTCAGAACTCTGCCTCAGAAATGTCATTTGACTCAGCATGTCTGAATGCCAATCCCTACCTTTTCTGCTCTGTGAGATTGCTTTGTTCTGCTTGGGATTTACCTCTCTGTACCATAGTCTGAAATGTGCTCCCATGCATGAAGCTGAGACAATTATAGGACTACATCTTGAATTTTCTTTCTTTCAGGGATCACAGTGCTGTGCTTTCTGTTATCAGGTTGTCCAGTATCTGAAAATAGTTGCTTAAAATAACTTTCCTAGTTTTATAGTTTGTAAAAGGCAAGAGTGGTAGTCTGATCCCATTATGGATTGCAGCAGGATCCATACACTACACTGTGACAATTCTTTTGCAACAGTGGCTTTGTTAATGAATCTTTACTCTTTAAACCAACCTTTAAAAATGTGCTCAGTTATTAATGTTCTCAATTCTCTTTATAAAACATACCTACCAACACCTTTGACATACTACATATATGGCTTAATTAAGGCTTCATTTCAGTATATTGCTAGACTTCAGCCCTCAGTCATTGAGTCATATGCTTTATCAAGACTCAGCGAGCTCTTACTTCCATACCTGTCTCTGCCAGTTATACTTGACATTGTAATTCATAATGTAATTGAGTGCTATAATCTGCTTATATGAGGACAAGAGAGTCTTTTCTGTAACAGTTCTGTTGAATACTTTGAGAAGACGATAAAGGCGAATTTCTAATGATAGTGTTCAAGACATACAACCCCACAATATGGCGACTTGGCATATTGAATATTTTATGAAGAAGGCAGAAGCAAAAAGGTCGCTATGACCTTCCCCACTCCCTGTCTCTTATGAGGTAAGTTGTAAAACCCAGGAAGGATTTTTTGACCTTTCCCTGAAGCAGGCCATACAACCTTTATGTGAGAGATGGCTTACCTATACATAGAGGAAGATAAAGGATCACAGAGAAGAATCTGAACAAAAAGCCTTGCTAAGTTTCTGTAGTCAATATATTACCATTAGATCACACCCCCTTTGTCCTATCATATTTCTGACTACCCACTCTTCATCTAGCCTACGCATAAAAACACACAGGCTTAACTCTTTTTTTGGGTCTTCATTTCCGTATGAAGGCTTCTGTGTCACATAGAACTTACATTAAATAAATTTGTATGCTTTTCTCTTGTTAATCGGTCTTTTGTTTTGGGACCCTCAACCATGAACCTAAGATGGGTAGAAGAAAAGATATTTTGTCTCCTCCATACTAATAATTCCTGTCAAAGTATGTCGAGTAAGGCAATTGTAAAAAGATTGTGCGTGGTGTAAAAGGAAATCATTAAATTCTAGACAGATTTTGGACTCAGATTATTTCACAAACATTTTTATATTCTCACTTCACATTTACAAAACTGAAACTATAAATTGTAGATGGCGTATTTTCTTGATGGTTTATGGAAAAAACAACACTTGGGATTCTGATAAATGGACCTATACTCAAAAGGCATTGCCCAAATCAGATTATTAAAATAATGCACATGTACATTCCTGCATTATAATATAATGTTTAAGGTTTGTGTATATTGCTTACTTAGTGTTTCCCTGGTTTTACTAGTCAGGCAACTGAGCTAGGACCAGTTCTTAACAACAGAAAGGAAACTTCTGTTGCATAGTTTTTTATTGTTATGCTAAATTGACAAGGAATCCCCTTACACTTTTTTAATATGCCTTCTTGCAATCTAGTTTGACTTGCACATCATTGCCTCATGAATATTTCATTATTAAATCAGAAGCATTCAGTTTTCAATCCATTATTTTTTCTTATTTCCAGTGTCCTTTTCAGATGTAATTAAGTTCCTTTATTGCTTAAACCATTGCTTGATTTTAGGAAATTTATTTTCTGGCCCTTTGTCCTGATATTTGTTTAAGAATTATTTCATCTTTAGTTCTTTACTGCCATACCTTTTGTTTTCGTAACTCTTAATGTATGCTATGTGTTCTTTAGCCTTTTTAATGTATTATCAGGAGATGAAGAGTACTATTTAATTAAGAAATAATAGATTGGTTCTGTTCTGTTCTGTTCTTTCTTTGCTTCCCTTTCTTTTCCTTCCCTTCCCCCTCCTTCCTCTCCCTCTTCCCTTTTTGCTTCCCTATGGGTCTTGCTTTATTGCTCAGGCTGGTCTCAGATTTCCTGTGCTCAAACAGTTCATTTGCCTCAGCCTTCCAAGTAGCTGGGATTACAGGCATATGCCACCTTATCTGGTTTAGACTGGTTCTTTTCAAAAGGTAATGTTATATAAGTTCCAGGTACCTTATGGCCAGACTTTTTTTTTTTTTTTTCGCCTTTTATTATAGCTTCTGAAAAGCTGCATGGTATCCTAAGATAGGTACATGACTTGACTGGGTGTGGTGGCTCATGCCTGTAATCCTAGCACTTTGGGAGGCTGAGGTGGGTAAATCACCTTGAGGTCAAGCGTTCGAGACCAGCCTGGCCAACATGGTGAAACCCCTTCTCTACTAAAAATACAAAAATTCGCCAGGCGAGGTGGCAGGCGCCTGTAATCTCAGCTGCTTGGAAGGCTGAGGTGGGAGAATTGCTTGAACTCAGGAGGCGGAGGTTGCAGTGAGCTGAGATCACGCCATTGCACTCCAGACTGGGCAACAGAGCAAAAACTCTGTCAAACAAACAAACAAACAAACAAACAAATAAATAAATAAATAAATAAATAACACCATTGCACTCTAGACTGGGCAACAGAGCAAAAACTCTGTCAAATAAATAAATAAACAACCAACCAGCCAAAAAATCCATCCAGACATGGTGACTCATGCCTGTAATCCCAGCTACTCAGCAGGCTGAGGCGGGTGGATTGCTGGAGTTCAAGACCAGCCTAGGCAACATGGTGAAACCCCGTCTCTACAAAAAAAAAAAAAAAAATGCAAAAAATTAGCCAGGCAGGGAGGCATGTGCCTGTAGTCTTAGCTACTCAGGAGGCTGAGGTAGCAGGATCACCTGAGCCCAGAAACTCAAGGTTGCAGTAAACCATGATCATGCCACTGCACCCTAGCCTGGGTAATGGAGTGAGATCCTTTCTCAGAATAAATAAATAAGTAAAAATAAAAAAAAAATCCTGAAGTATTGGGTTAAACAGCAAATCCATTTAGCTGCTAAAAAGTTGAAATTATTAAATGTTATATTTTTGTAATTCTAAGTATTAAAAAATGTATTCGTTTAATAATTTTCAAAATGCTTCTGTTAAACATACTGGTTTTCATTGAGGCATTGATCCTTCATTTCTTTGTTAAGCATATTTTTCAACAGTTTCAGTTGTTCCAAAGTTTGAACTTAGAAAACAAAGATTTTTAAGTTTTCCTTATAAAAATGCAAACAGGTGTTCCAATAGATTTTTCTTATTTGGGGGGAAAATTGTATTTTTATATCATTTTTCTAAAATTGCATTTCATCATAAAATAGTTTCTTAGTAGACTTGATTGGGTTATGTCATATTTCAAATAATATACTACTATTAGGGAGAAAATCTTTTGAATACCCATTGCAAAGTTTATGGCTGACACTGCTATAACAAAAGACAGATTAACAAGAAAAAAGCGTAACAAATGTTTTACTTACTATTCATTTTTTAAAGAGATGGGGTCTCACTATGTGGCCCCAGCTGGTCTCAAACTCCTGGCTTCAAGCAATCCTCCCACTTCAGCCTCCCTAGGAGCTGGTATTACAGATGCATGCCACTGTATCCAGCTATTAGATTTTTAAAAAAACCAAAGTTTTACAGGCAGTGGCAGTCTGATAGATTTTCCTGGTTTGCAGTCTGAATGTCACAAAGGTTGTCTACACATGAGTTGTTGTGATTTTTCTGAAGTTTCTATCAATTTATCCAGCCACAGTTTGTAAGACTTCAGGAAAAGGGAAGTTTTAATTTCAGTAATTCCAAGTCAAAGAAACTTGGGAGAAAATTGGAAATATTAGTTTGGAGAGCTGTAGCTAGATATTAGAAGAAACCAGAATTCAAGATTCATTTCATTTTGCAGGTAAATAACAAAACTTCAAAAACAATGTGCTAGGATCTAATAATAGGTGCACTATAGTTTTCTTCTAAAACGTAATTTTTCTTTCTACAGTCATTCTCATTTTTGTCAAAGATAATCAAACTAAGACTAATTTGTTTGCAAAACAAGTTTAATCTTATTAAACTTAGTGATATGGTTTGGATCTGTGTTCTTACCAAATCTCACGTGGAGATGTAATCCCCGACATTGGAGGTGGAGCATATTGGGAGGTAACTGGATTGTCGTGGTGGTCCTTCTCGAATAGGTTAGCACCATCCTGTCTGTGCTGTTCTTGTAATAGTAAATGAGTTATCATGAGATCTGATCTTTTAAAAGTATGTCGCATCTGCCCACTTCTCTCTTCCTTCTGCACCAGCCACGTGAAGATGCCTGCTCTGGCTTTGCAGTAAAAAGTAAAAGCTCTCTGAGGCCTCCCCAGCCATACTTCTTGTACAGCCTGCCAGACTGTGAGCCAATTAAACCTCTTTTCTTTATAAAATACCCAGTTTCAGGTATTACTTTATAGCAATGTGAGAACAGACTAATACACTTAACCTGATTATTTACATTATGTGCAGCATAGGCTCTTTTTAAGTCTGCTTTGCTGGAGCTTTTCATAAGGAGTCTCAGATTGGATTTGTAACAGCCTCTCGAGACTAGAAGGCCAAGCCAAGGACTCTTCCTAAGACTCTGCATTCCTAGAGATTAGGTGAATTCCTGTTTGAGGTCCCCAAATATCCTGAGGTTCCTGGGTCTTCCAAGAAGTAGCATTCCTTATTCACCTAGCTATAAGGCAACCATACCATACAACCATGTATTCAAGTTACCAGGCCAGTTTTTTACCCCTAAGGGGCTTTTATTGGCTCCATAAAGTCATACTTTAGTTTCTTAAAGTTGTTTGGTTGTATTTGAAATAAGACATTCTAGTCAAAGCCTTGGTAATATAAGCAGTAAATACACAATTTTCTGTTACAGATTCTTCCTGAACTTATACAAGTAACTATATTGTATAAAAATAAGACTACTTGCTAATAGTTCCTGGATTCTAGAAGGATTATGCAGGGAGAGAATTTTTTCCATTTTTGTTTATAAAAGTATACTTTACCAAATTGCTGTAAGCTATATAGATAGCTTAAAAGAAAAGAAGAAAGAATTTCCTTAAATCTGGAAAACAAAACATTAAAGACCCACAATGTTTCAAACAACAACAAGAAAATATCCTCATTAGTTCATTCACCCGCATGTAATTAGTTCTTGTTCTGCTTGATTTTGATGAACAGTTTCACAAACCCATTAGTTTTTTCATTCGAGTTCTGGAAATTCTTAGGCAGTCCAATAGTGTAATCTGAAAGTTACCAGAAATCTGTGTTACAGAGTACTTGTCAGTCTTTTTCATTAATGCCCTTGAAGATGAGGCAATTTAGACTATTGCTCACTGCAAACACTTTCAGAGAAGAATCAAAATATATAGTAACTGTCTTATGAATGACAGAAGACTTAAAATGGCCGTGGTTAAAACTCTGATGAGTGTTCATTATTATAATGATGCAGTTGGCAAGGAAGTTTGGCAGTTTTTTGGTATACAAAATGTTAACATACTAGCCAGAATTATGACTGATAGCATTACACCAGAACATATCAGAATTTTTGAAATGTCAATTTATGGAACACTCATTAATAATATACTCATAGATAATAACTTTGAGAAGTCTGAACATCACTTATTATTTGACAGTGCTTCCCATATAATTTAACATATCAAATGAGCCTAATTAATATCTCCAACAGGTTGAGAGACAAATCCTTTGAGACTTTCCAGGGACCCTCTGGAAAGTTCCAAAATCAGAGGTTTAAAAGACATAGTTTAGAATTTTACTTTAAGAAGTAAAAAATGTCAAAAGGTTTAAAGCATTTGATTAAATAGGCCCATAGGGCACTGTGAAACATTACCAAAGTGACAAAAGATTTTAAAGGCAAACAGAAAACTACATAGTTATTAATATGTGGAGCTAAATAATGAGAACAAATGGACACAAAGAGAGGAACAACAGACACTGGGGCCTACTTGAGGTAGGAGAGTGGGAGAAGGTAGAGGATTAGAAAAAAATAACTATCAGGTACTATGCTTAGTACCTGGGTGATGAAATAATTGTCCACCAGACTCCCATGATATGAGTTTACCTATATAACAAACTTGCACTTGTATCCCTGAATCTAAAATAAAAGTTAAAAAAAAATTATCTTGATAAAACACAAAATCTTTGTTTATTTGGCCAGTTACTTAACAGATAAAGGAAAGCCTTCACTTTCTTAGACCAGTACTCCAGGAAAACTTTGTCATTTTAACAGAGAAGACCAAATTTCTAGTTTTGCATCAGTGTACTATTAATACTATAGCTATAGCTAATTTTAATAAAACTATGTAAATGAATTCATTCAATCTCAGCCATCTTTGACCACGAGACAAGATTTTTTTCCCCCAAGATTCCTTTTCCATAAGCCTTTTTTAGTCTTGAAACAAATATCCAACTGCTTTTTCTTCCTGCTTTTTTCTCTTATTCTGGCAAACCAGTCATGTTACTTTAGCACAGAATTAATTTACTCTCTTTTTTCCCATAATGGAAAATAGATCCTCATGCCTTAGAACTTCTCTTACCAAAAAATACATCCTTTATTGCATTTTTTTTGGTATAAAAATTGTTTCTCTTCACCCTTCTTAATTTCTTGTAGCTTAAACTATATATATATATATTAGAATTTTAATTCTTAGCAATTGTGAATTGTCATGTAGTAATATTCTGTAGATTAATACTATTATGATTTCTAGAAACATGCTTCCTTATAGTACAATTTCTCATTTTTATTAACAGACCAAATATGTTTAGCTACTCTATAGTATATAAAAGCAATATGCCAAAAGTATATAAATTCAAATTTATGTTCAGCAACTGATGTTTCAGCATTTTATTTTACTAAGAAATGACCTAGACATTTAATGAATATCTGTTACTTAATCTTACTTAAGTATAACTTTAAGGTTGCAAGTTACCAAAAAGATTTTGGAACCTCTTTTTAAGTTGACATCTTGTATAAAAAGTTCACTTACAAATTTTTATTCCAGTTATATTTATTTAACTTGTTCTCAACAATTAAACTGCTCATGACAACTTCTTGAGACATTAGACAAATAAGCATCATTTTATTTTTCTTGTTGAAAAATCAGGCAATTATAAAAAATATCACAGAAGCGAAGAAACTAAAAAGTTAAACTTATGTTTAAACTTGTTTCTTCCTCTCTCTTTTTTTCTTTTGATAACAGTTATCTCCCTGAAGTTTGTATTTCTGAAAGATAACTATTGAGTTCAAGGGAAGACGGGTAGGAAATTTACATCTCAAAGGCACAGAAAAAGAATGTAAGTTTTTTCCAGGGAGGAGTTTATAACATATTTGCCTATTATCAAAGATTTTTCTTATGGAGGCTGTGGATGAAATTTTTAGGTGAGTGAGTGACTGAGGAAACGTCTAGCAGTTGTCTTTCCCCAAAGTCCATCTAAGTGAACAAAACATCCATTTCTGTTTTCAGGTAGTTTGTTTTTCCTCTTCTCAGCATGACGTGGTTGCTTTTGGGAGACCTTGAATCCCTTGAGAGTAGGGGTACTTAAAGTTCAAATTACTGAGGGGCTGGAGTGGAAAGTGAAGGATTCTGGCAGGGGTATATGGAAGGATGGCAGAGTAGGAACTTGAAGGGGAACGTATCAAGATTCAAAGTTACTTTATGGAAGATCAAAAGGAGGAAAGGGGAGCAGAAGAAAATGGAAGAAAAAGGTCCAGAAGGAAGAGGAAGGAGCCAGTGTGGGCAGTACCTTGGTCCATTTGTGTTGCTGTAAAGGAATACCTGAGACTGGGTAATTTATAAAGAAAAGAAGTATATTTGGTTTATGGTTCTGTAGATTGTGCAAGAAGCGTGGTGCCAGCATGTGCTTCTGATGAGGCCTTCAGGCTGATTCTACTCATGGCAGAAGGTGAAGGTGAAGGTGAACCGGCTTGTGCAGAGATTACATCGTGATAGAGGAGGCAAGAGAGAGAGAAAGAATGTGTCAGGCTCTTTTAAACAACCAGCTCTTGGAGGAACTCTTGCAGAAACTAATAGAGCAAGAACTCACCCATTACCACAAGGACAGCACCAGACCATTCATGAGGGATCTGCTCCAGTGACCCAAACACCTCCCATTAGGCCCCACTTCCAACATGGGGGATCAAATTTCAACGTGAAATTTGGAGGAGACAACCCTTTCCAAAGATAGGCAAAAAGAAAGAAAAGACCTTTGTTGCTGTAGTGGTTATGGATCTCCAGTTTCCCATGGAGCGTGGCATGCCTGTAATCACACACACATTAATCTGTGACATTAACCAAGTGACTGACCAGCTAAGGTTGAGATGACAGAATCCCCTTAAAGACCGGGACCTTTATTACAAACTTCCCTGAGAGCTGGTGTGGTTGGACAGAGAATGTCCTTTAAAAAAATGTTTGTTATTTTCTTGGGGTCAGAGATCATGTTTTCACTGTTGCTCATTGTGTTCAGTGTCTAATATGTAGTAGGTGCTAAAAAATACGTTGAATAAATGAGAAACATTCTTTTTGTTGCCAAAGGTAAGCACTTCACATATGTTATTTAGTACTCATTTTAGTATAGCAAACTGATTTTATACATGATGAAAAAGGAGAAGTCTATTAATTTGCCCAAAGTTGAGAACTGGGATTCCAACCCAGTTTTGACTCAGCCCTTTGCTTTTAGCCAAGGCTTTCCTGCTCAGAAGGATCTAGGAGTGGTAAAAATAGTTTGAGATTGAAAAACATGTCTCTAATTATTAGTTTCATACTCCTTGTATGATTAGTAGCATCATTTGCATGAAGTATTTCTATCATATTATCCACAGCAGTTCATTCAAACTACACTTTTAGCTCGATGATAGTTTTGCCCAGTATGCAAAATATAACAGATGTCACATTCCAACACTTGATTCATTGCCTGGTTGGACTCCAACATCAATTTGTTACTTTAGCAGACAAACAAAAGTTGGTTCTAATGGCACAACTCAAATTTATTTTTATTTTTTTATTATATCTGAATCTCTATGGCCCCTAAGTTTTTAGAAGTGTTTAAGTTCTTCCACAGTAAATAGATACGATAATGCTATCTGCCAACTCTTTATATTTTTTAAACTGTAAAATTTATTTTGTAAAATGTCTTTATTTATGAAACCTTTAATGAGTTTCTTGCTTTAAGTATCTGTGGGTTACTTGAAAGAAAGTTTTTATTACAGGTCTAAGACTTGCTTTTCTTTGAACATCTTTCATGGTTGAAATAGAATATAAACTCAGTCATCAAATTTAGATTAGTTTTAGCTGTAAATAACTAATAGTCTGCAGTAGAACAAGTTTCTATAAACAGTATTTTTAATGTTTCAATGTGTGCTCTACTAAAACTTTTCAGCATTGATCCATACTAACATGCAATTTAGTGAACTTAATAGGAAAAGGATGGTAAAAATTTTGGCTTTTCTGGGTGTACTGAGAGATCTAGCAAAAATGCATCCCGAAGTGCAAAAATCTTACATTTATTTCTCTTTATGACAAGTGTAAACTGTTAAGGTTAAGTGGGTGGGGCAACCGGAAGTAATTACTAAGGCCAGTGGCATTTTTGTGGTTTAATAAAGGCAGAAGCTAATTATTCAGTTTTTATTTAAGTGAAATGGTGCCAAAAAGGAGGTTCCTGTGGAGCAGCTGCACTCCTTCAGTGTTACCCTAATTTACCAAAGACACAACTGTCACAAACAAAACTTTTAAACTTGATATATAGCCACAAAAGTAAGGAGGCTTTTGTTTGGAGTGCATGCAGAAGAACTCCTTTATACAAATCAACCGGCAGATGACGGACAATGATGAAAATTTGATTCTTTGAAGTCATAATAGTCATTGAAATGTGTGAAATTCTGGTATTGAAAAGAGAGCGGCCAGCAAGACTCTAAATCCTGGGTGGTTGCAAGAAGCTTGCTGGGAGGTTTTTCTGCATTTTGACACCAACTTCCCATTGCTTGTTCCCTGCTTCCTTTGTTAAAGAAAAAAAAAGTTGAATTCACAGAAGATAAATGGAGACAGTTGATAACCGAATCATACAATTTTAATATGGAAAACTAGTATTTTATCATGGAAATTGGTATTTGAAAGAATAAAGTTCATGTACATATACTGGTACATTCATAGTGATTTTTTAAATTCCTCTTCATTTATGTAGACTTGTGAAATGGCAGGTCAGCTATCATCTCCTCCAAAATTTAAAATTGTTGAAGATATGGTGCTGAAAGAATGAACTTTGGAATTATGACATGCATCTTTCCAATAGCAAATTTTGACTTGAATGCCTTTAATCTATGAATTATCATTGACTTATTAGTTATCATTTATTAAAATAGCATATTGTACATAAGGTTGTATTTCTGAAACTTTATTAGGATAATGACATTAATAATGGAAACATAGGTTTCATACTTGACCCAACTATTCAACAATTAAAAGTTTTAAAATTCAGTAAATCTGTGTATATTACTTATAGAGTAGCTTGTTTTATTAGAATTTACAGATAATTATTAACTGGTGAGTCTTGAGGTTCTTCAGGTGCCAGCTTGAAGGCTTTTCATACTTATGTGATTTAGTTTTTTGAATTATTATTTATAAATTATTTATCTCTATTTTACCACTAAAATCAGAAATTTGTAAAAGGCAGTAGTGACATCTTTCTCCAAAGCATTTCTAGCTTTTCTAAATAGGTTTCAAAAACTCACAGGTGATCCATATTGCCATACAAAAGTAGAAATCCATAAAGAATACAATTAGTTCAATATAATTTAAATAGTTTGCAGATTTTAATTTTTTTTGTGAAAGTTGGATCTCAGGTAGCTCTGTGAGAATTTAGAAGGAACCACACAAAGCATTGAAGACACAAGTAGAGTTCAGCACAGCGCCTCATAGTTCTTTTCAAGTGTTACATTGTTTTAATGGAATCTTGGAGTGGGAGCTTTAGCCCATTGAAATGCGCTTAAAGAACAGGTTCTTCTGTCACTAGCCGAAGCTGTGTGGATGAAGTGATAACAATAGAGTGTCGTGATGCATTTTTAAAGTGTGAGAAATCAGGTTGTCTAGACTGAGAGTGTGCCTACAGGGACTAGGAATTTTAGAGCCTCTGTGCCCTTTAGGTGTCAAGTATATGAGATATGCCAAGCCTCTTTATTCTGTCTTTGGCAGCAGCTCATTTGGGCTGTAGTACCTTACATGTCTTCTGAATGCAAAAACTGATTCTGTGTCATGACAACTTGGGTTCCCAAAATCAGAAACCCACTTGTTCAAATGCCAACTTTAAATTAGGGGACGATATCAATAAATAATTGCCATAATTTGAGAAGACATGGAAGATTGGTAGTTATGAGTTCAAAATATAAATAGCAACATTGTGTAGACACTTTTTAAAAAAGGTTTTCTATATACTGTCCTTTCTAGTTTGTAGCTCAAATACTGTTTTGTAGTATAAATCAAGAAATACTATTTCAATTTCTTTCAAAACTTCAAAAAGTTTAAAATCTTAAGTTTTTTAATCAGTTTGGCGTATATGCATCACAGTATAGAAGTAAGTAAAGTAAAAGTGTTTCCTCTAATCTTCCTGAGGTAACCAGTGTTAAGAGTTTAATGTGTTTCCTTTCATATAGTTTTAAAAATAGACATAACTTACAGCTCTAGCTTTTATGAGCTCAGCTCAGAACAGAGGGGATGCTTTGGAATTTGGAAAAGATTCCCCACCCCATAATTCTATAACATGCTTATAGTGTTTGTTTATACCCAGCTTAAGCTGTAGCTGAGGAAATGAGACAGATTAATCTAAAGATATATAATATTAAATAATAAACTACTATGGCAGATTGCAAGTATTACAGTGAATTCAAAGGAGGAATTAAACATTGAGGACTTCCCAGGAGTTGAGCCACTTTAAGCTCTTCAACAGAGACATATATGCTTCAGGAAGTCATTAAATGTAATAATACTTAAACTTTTTTTGAAGTTGAACCTGAATATTAGAAATTACCAATTAAAGTATTTCACACCTTTAAAAATTATGTGCCAACTTCACTCGTTTTTACTTTAGATGCAGAGAAACTTTAAAAAGTTAATGTAGGCACATATTAGAAGAGCATATTTGTGTAAATATTTATTTGGATAATTTTGATAGTTTCTGTAAACAAGCTGTGACAAAGTAGCCACACCTAATTATTGATGCAGGTGGAAAGGTATTGTGTTAAATAGAGGATTGGTTGCCAACTAAAATAACTTTAAAGAATTGGTTTTTAATCTTGTGGATAGAGATAATAGTCAAGTCAGAAATGTGTTTCGTGTTTTTCCCACTAGTACGTACTAGCTAAGAATACTTAGCAGCTAAGTATTCTTGCCAATTATTTGATTCATAGCATTGATAGATTGAAACTACGAATAAACATTAGTTTTCATTAGGATGTATATTATAATGACATAAAAATTCACAGATGTTTTCTAGTTTTCACAAGTTTGGTATAATCATTTTTATGTCAACTTGTTTTTACCAAGTTATCCAAAATTTACCTTAGTAAGTGAACCATGATTTTAAAATGCTTCATTAATAAGCATGTGGTTGACCCCGATGTGATTTACTTTGATCAAATAAAGTATTTTACCATTACTAAATGGAGATTTAACCCATTTATGTCTGAGGTTGCAATTTTTAGAATTTTTGCAATCAGACCTTGGCAATGGCCTTGAGCAGTAGGATATAAATAACTCCCACATGCTTAGCGTTCCAATAATGGAACACTAGGCATAAATAGGTTTTAAACTCTGAATTACTTTACTAATTTGTGTCCTGACTGCCACTATGTTTTGATAAATATATCTACTCTGGGGCATCAAAATTCTGTGCATTTTCAAAATGAGCATTTGTTACTGGATAAAATTATAGAAAAATCGAGTTAAAGTTACCATTGTTTTCATCTCACATTTTGACAAAAATTATGCCACTTTTTGGGATTACTTTTTCAGAATGTGTTTGATTGTATCATTCTCTCTTTAGTAGGTTTCACCAAGGGGAGATACATCAAAATGCTAATTAAAGTTGTTAAATTTACAACTTTACGAAAAGGTTCAGGTTTCCCTCTCAAGGTAATGCCTTGTGGGTAAGCAATTTGACACAGAAACTATAAGTAACAGATTGTTTTCTATTTAAGATTTAAATAAACATGCAAATAAGGATTTACTTTTTATATCCCCTTTTCATACTTACTTTATATTTTTTCTCCTCTGACTAGTTTGCACTTGCTCACAAAGTAAGAGTATTGTTGACTACAGGCTCTTCTGCAAGCAAACAGTCTCTTCAGAAAATACCAATGCTTTGTTGGACAAAAGGGCATAAATTTTTTTTACAATCCTTTTCCACTGTCTCCTACCACCTCCCCCTAAATAAACCATTTACAGGTATCTAAATAGCAATTTGTGTTGTAAAGTATCAGAATGGTAGTGAAATAAGCCAGAAAGTTTATCTCAATTTATGAACAAATCTGAGGAGAGTTGCATGAATATAGGAAACAACAAAAGTACATTAGTGAGTATGTAGGCTGTTTGAAACTTTTTTTTTTTTTTTTTTTGCTTGTTTTTCTGTAGGATATCACTACTTTAACTGGCGTTCCAGAAGAGCATATAAAAACTAGAAAAGTCAGGATCTTTGTTCCTGCTCGCAATAACATGCAGTCTGGAGTAAACAACACAAAGAAGTGGAAGATGGAGTTTGATACCAGGGAGCGATGGGAAAATCCTTTGATGGGTTGGGCATCAACGTGAGTAGTTTAATGTGAATATTGTCAGTTATCTTTTTCTATGTAGATCTTCTAAATATGATTTGCAAACTCTTTTATGTACAATATACTTATGACAGTACTTTTTGATGCTGTTAGATATCACTGTGCTCAAAGATACACATTATATATTTAGATATTCAGGTAAGTGTGGCTTAGCACAATAAACTATGACATAGTCTTTTTCAGAGTACTACTTATTAGATATGGAACTCAAAGCTATGTATACAGTAGTCCCCCCTTATCTGCAGTTTTGCTTTCTACGGTTTCAGTTATCTGACAGACAGTACAATAAGATATTTTGAGATAGAGAGAGACTACACTTATATAACTTTTCTTACAGTATATAAGTGTTATAATTGTTCAATTTTATTACAACTTATTGTTAATTTCTTACTATGCCTAATTTATAAGTTAATCATAGGTCTGTGTGTTTAGGAAAATACAGGATTTGATACTGTTCGTGGTTTTAAGCATCCACTAGGGGTTTTGGAACTTGTCCCCTCTCAGATAAAGGGGAATATTGTTTTATCCAAGATACTGTAAGAATGGTGTTTATAATATAGTGACACTTTAACTTGTTTTAAAATGACAATAAACTTCTTTGTAATACATTATATATATATCTTTTTATATATATATATATATGTATATATATATATCTTTTTTCTTTGTAAGGGGGGTAAGAACTAGGCCAATTTAGAAATTAGCTAACTTGAGGGAAACTTATAAATTCCTGAGATATTGTGATTAATAATAATAATAAATTACTTTTTATGTTTATTATTTTCTTTAGAGATGGGGTCTTGCCCCCATGCCCAGGCTGGAGTGCAGTAATGTGATCCTAGCTCACTGCAGCCCTGAACTCCAGGATGATCAAGCGGTCCTCCCACCTTAATCCCCCAAGTAGCTGGGGATATAGGTGCATGCCACAGCACCTGGCTAGTTTTTTTTATCTTTTTGTAGAAATGGAGTCTCGCTTTTTTGCCCGGGCTGGTCTCGAACTCCTGGCTTCAAGCGATCCACCCACCTCAGCCTCGAAAAGTACTGGGATTACAGGTGTGAGCCACCATGCCTGGCCATTAAATTGCTTTTTAACAGTGTATTGGAATAAATTCTTGTGGTACTAATGAAGTCAGTGACCTAATTCTCCATAATGGAATAGGGCCCAAATGTTAAATAGGAGGGCTGATTCTAGTTAAATTTAAAAAGCTGTCATTAGAGAAAACATTAGGCAGATAAGCTAGAAAATTGTCATTCGTATTGAAACTCTTAGACCATTATATATGTCCAGTCTCCAGTTGAAGGTAGTTATAAACTTAAATTAGAAAATGTAGACTCTCTTGTTTTAGAAAAGTATAATATTCAACATCATTTCCTGTTGATTACTTGGGAGACTTTTTTTAGAAAACATCTGTCATGTTGCAGTTTAAATAGAATTATATTTTATTAGGCAAATGATATATAGACACAATTTTTTAGTTGTTTTCTTATGTTGCAGTTTAGTTAATTTATTAAAATGAGAAAAAAGTCAAACAATACAAATTCAATTAGAACATCACAAAAATACAAATATACTTCCACAAATCTACAAATTTGTTATAAGATTAGTTATAATTCAGGGTGTTATAAAATTAAGAGAACCAAAATGAAACACTTTGCTAAGAATATTCTGCTTTATCAAACCACCTAGGTAGAGTCTTGAGCACTCACTGGTAATAAAGCTGAGAAATAGATACTTATCCAACTTAGTCTTTGGAGTGAATCTGTATATGTGAGATGAGCTGCCATGTCATGGTTGTAAGGAAGGGGTGGAATCAGCTCATGTCCCTCAAAGCCCATAATTTTCATGTCTCCTGTAGAAGTAGTACAAGACCTGGCCTGGAAATTGTTAGAAAGGGGAGCTACCAAATGGAAAACTGAATCTACCCAGTTTCTGGAAAACAACAGATGGAGGAACATTTGGCTTCCAAACTTTTTCATATGTAAGATAATTTTTCTAAATAATCTTGCTCTGGTGGGTTGTATATTCTCAGTACTTGTCAAGAAAACAGAAGTCTCCCATTAACTCTAACTTCAAAGAATAAATACCAGGTCAGATTTCCCAATGCACCTTAGTGTTTCAAGAGATTCCTGGTGGTGCCTGCATCTGTAAGAATGGTCATATATAGACAAAATCAGTGGTTCTCAACTGAGGGTGCTTTTGTATCCTTAAAACATTTGCCCAGTGTGTGGAGACATTCCTGGTTGTAATAAGTGGTGGCTTCTGCTGACATCTAGTTAATAATGGCAATGCTATGAGACACAGGACTGCCCTCCTTTGCAACCAAGAAAGAATTTTCTGGCCCCCCAAAAGTGGAAGATGCCGAGGATTAAAAGCCCCAGTATCAAGAAGAATACTTTGAGACCAGTTTTTTTTCCTTACAACAACACAATATCCCCACCAATGTGAGATGTTAGATCACATTTTTGTACAAGGGTGGTTGTGGTAGGTAGAATAACTAAGATGCCCCAGGATATCTGCTTTTTTGTTACAACTCTAATCATCCTCTTCCATAAGGTATGGCTACATCTGTGACTTGTTCTAGACAATTGATTATGGCAAAGGTGAGGGGATGCTCTCTGGCAATTACCTTTCCTTATATCAGAAACAATAGGAATCTATATTTTCTTTCTATCTTGTGTTTGCTTTCATAATAAAGTGATTTAGAGTATCCCCCTGTTCATGGAAATTTTGCCCTTTAGTCTAAGGCCCTTCATACATAATTGAATATTGTTCTTTTTTAAATTTTAGATCCAGGGGGTACACGTGCAGGTTTGTTGCATGAATATATTGGGTGATGCTGGGGTTTGGGCTTCTAGTGAACTCATCACCCAAATAGTAAACACAGTGCCCAGTAGGCAGTTTTTCAACTCTTGTGCCCTTCTCCCTTTCCCCTCTATTGGAGTTCCCAGTGTTTATTGTTTCCATCTTTATGTCCATGTGTACCCATCGTTCAGCGTTCACAAATGAGAACATGCAGTATTTGATTTTCTGTTTCTGCATTAATTCACTTAGGATGATGGCCTCCAGCTTCATCCATGTTGCCACAGAGGATATGATTTGATTCTTTTTTATTGCTGCGTAGTATTCCATGATGTTTATGTACCACATTTTCTTTATGTACCACATTTCTTTATCCAGTCCATTGTTGATGGACACTTAGGTTGATTCCTTGACTTTGCTATTGTGAATGGTTTCTTTTTGATAAAGTGAGTTATTTTTCTTTGGGTAGATACCCAGTAGTGAGACTGCTAGGTCAAATGGTAGTTCTGTTTTTAGTTCTTTGAGAAATCTCCATACTGTATTCCATAGGGGTTGAATTGCTTTACATTCCCACCATTAGTGTATAAGCATTTCCTTTTCTCTGCATCCTTGCCAACAATAGCCATTCTGACTGGTATGAAATGGTATTTCATGGTAGTTTTGATTTGCATTTCTGTGATGATTAGTGCTGTTGAGCATTTTTCATGTTTATTGGCAATTTGTATGTTTTCTTTTGAAGAGTAGGTGTTGTGTTGTCCTTTTTATTTTATGTTTCATATAATATATGGAGTCATTTTGTAAACCACATGCTTCTAGAAGCTGAAAGAATTTATAAGGAAAAAATTTGTCCCTATCCAGTGATTGAAATGTTAATGATTACAGTTTTTCAGTCACATGAGATTTTTACATGTTCATCTATTCCGCAGACTCACTGTAGTAATACATTCCCAGCAACATTCAGTAATAAATGATTATTTGAGTACTTGTGCCTTGTATACTCTAAATTGTTTATGAGTAAAATACTTTATATAAGAATATACATTTGAGTGGTATACAGGAGAAAAAGTAGTATCTTCCTCACATCTATTGCAAGGTTTGTGGCTGAGACATCTATAACAAAAGATAGTTTAACAAGAGACTAGCATACAATTTCATTTTGTGTAAGTTTTATGTGATACAGGAGACTTCAGAAATGAAGACCCAAAGAAACAGGGAAATCTGTGTATTTTTGTGCTTAGTTTTGATGAAGAGTGGACAGTCATACAGAAAGATGGTTGGACAAAGTTCATGATCTAATGATTATAAACTAGGAAGAACTTAGCCAGACCTGTTTGTTCAGATTCTTGTCTGTGTCTCTCTGTCTTCAGAAATAAGTACATTCCATTCCTTCTGTTATAGGGTAGACAGTTCTGGAATGAGGGTCTTAGGACCGACTTCAGAAGGTCAGATAATTCTGTTATGTCCTACTTCGGGGAGAGTGTCAGAGAGACCTTCCTGCTTCTACTGTTTTCTCAAATGCCAAGCTGCCATATTTTGGGGATAGTGTGTCCTGAAAGCGCATTAGTGGATTGTTTAAATAAATACAGTTTTACTTTGCTGTGCTTGCACAAAGGTTCACACAATCATTATTATAGTATTGCTTAGTCTGGAAATAGTATAATTAAATGTTGAAATATGTAGTGATTTAATACTCCGATGCTTTAAGACAAAACTGTAACCTATCGTGCATAAATATAGAAATGCTGTTTTTATTACATATTGATTGAAAATGAGATATACTACATGTTTGGGAGGTAAAGTTCTTTTTCAAAATGTAGTTTTGCTGAAGTAAAAAGTTTTTTGAAGCAATAGACCTTGTCTGCAATTGGTTTATCTGAGACATTGTTTTGAATCTTGAATAATTTTAAAAAACATTAATTACTTCTGTTTGTTCTGGTGTTAACAACCAGTAGCATGAAAAAATATAAGAAAAAAATTATTACTTAAAATATTTACTTATTTGATTTGATTAGAACAGAATTGCTACTCTTTTTTTTTAGCATTTTAATGACACAAAAATAGTATGTAATTTTACTGCTTGGACATATTGAATTCTGACTTCTCTTTGTGAAATATTTTAAAGCTTTTTATAAAATTGTTAGAATTGTAAGCTGAAGGTTTTTCATGATCATCTAATTAAATTTTATCACTTAACTAAGAAACCTGTGTCCCAGATAAATTAATGAGTTGACCATAGTTTGGGTTCTCAGCCTGCTTATATTTTATTTTACAATTATATACAAATATTAATATGTAGAATATTAAAAATAAAAAATATTTAAAACCTGGTTAGATAAGTCCATATAGACTTGTATTTTTTTTAATCAGGAGAATTACTGTATTTGATGGAGCAAAGAGAACGTTAGTATTTTAATATGTTTTTTGCTGTGGGTCGAGGGATGATTTTAGGATGTGCTAAAAGAGAAATGACTATCCATCCTATACCTAGAATATATTTGTTTCCAAAGCCACAAGGTTTCCTAATTTAGGGGATCTTGGGCTTAACTTTATTCTTTTTTGTTGTTGTTGTTGTTGTTGTTTGTTTTTGAGATGGAGTCTCACTCTGTCGCCCAGGCTGGAGTGCAGTGGGCGAGCTCGGCTGACTGCAAGCTCCGCCTCCCGGGTCCATGCCATTCTCCTGCCTCAGCCTCCGGAGTAGCTGGGACTACAGGCACCTGCCACCACGCCCGGCTAATTTTGTTTGTATTTTTAGTAGAGACGGGGTTTCACCATGTTAGCCAGGATGGTCTCGATCTCCTGACCTCGTGATCCGCCTGCCTAGGCCTCCCAAAGTGCTGGGATTACAGGCGTGAGCCACCACACCAGGCCAACTTTATTCATTTCTTCTAACTGATAGATACTGTCTAGGTCTAGCATATTGATGGAATGGCTTGGAGGATTTAACAGACATCTAACCCTGCTGATGTAAGAGTATTACAGAGGGTTAGAAGTGTGCAGTTTAAGAAATATGACAAAAATAACACCTGCAGAGATTATTTTATATACCTTTGGGAGGGTTTTTTTTTTCTGTTTTTACTATCTTGCTATTAAATACAAAGGAAAGGACACATTTCATTGAGCAGCAGAGGCAGTGCTAATGGAAAAGGTAATTTTACAAAGTTACAGTAATTTTTTAATTTTACAGTAATTTTACAGTAATTTCACAGTAATTTTGTGACAGAAATTTGAAATCTTAAATGTTTTCCCATATGTTTTCCTCAGTGGGGATTGAGGGGAAGGATCCTCATTATGAAAATGGGCTTCATGACTATAAACATGGTTTTATTTTTTTAAAATATAGTGAATACATTTCATTGTTATCTGCTTATCTACAGTATTTTCTGAAAGGCCACTTTGGTTCACATGTAGGATTTAAGATAAATGTGTTTGATCTTTGTTTTTAGATTTCTAAATTCATATTTTAAAGTACTATATTTACATTTCTTTTCTCATCCAAAGTGGAGCTTTTCTTATGCTCTTTTAATTACCTGAGTCTTTAAATGTTAGAACTCAAAGGTAAAAGATTTATCTTTGTGTAAATATGAAAAATATCTTAAGGTGCAAAATCATCCTTTGGGTTTGACCCAAGTGTTTTTACTTTTTAAATCTCCTTGATCCTGTTGCAGGGAGAGAGCATGACTTATCCTTGTTTAATACTCTAGCAAGTTGCCAAAGATAACTATTAGTTATTAATCTCATTTATTTTTTTTTTACAATCTTTTATCTTTTAGGTTAGTAAATACTTTTCATTTATTTCTGTAAGCAGGACTTTAATTTTGATTAAACCTAAAAATGATTTATTTTTCCTCAGCTGTATTAATGTACATTGGTCATTGAACCTCAGTGATCATTGGACTGAGTACTTTTTGTGTTAATCACATTCTGAAAATGTGACTTCTGTGTTAAATTTTAAAAATATGTTTTCATTAGAAAATTATGAATCTGTCATTCAGCTTCTGGAAACAAGGATTTGTTCCACGTCATTGTGGACATAGAAGGTCAAATAGTTTAAGCAGAGATGTGCACTAACGTAGATGTTGCGAATTCTCTCATCACTTGATCCTCAAGCCTTAAGTCATCAAAGTGGACATCTTTCTTAGGTTGGCAGATAGTTCTTTTGATTATGAGTAAGTAGTAAACGGAAGTATTGCCTGTATCATCTTTCTCCCTTTACCCTGTTCTAACACATCGCCAAAGCACTTCTAAAATTTGCTTTAATCAGGTGGTTCAGTTTTTTTTATTAAATTTAAATAAGGATTCTATCTACTTTTCATCTCATTACTGACTTTTGAACAAGTAAATGACTGTGCTTGCATTGTGGATTTAAACTATAGTTATATGTTTCCATATATAACATATAAGCCAGGAATGTTACCTCTGCCTCCCCTGCTTACTACCCTCTCACCAGTATACCCGCCCTCCCTCCATAGAAGCCCCCACAACAATTTGGTATATATCCTTCCAGACTTTTTTCAGTGTATGCATATGCATATATTTAAGTTTATATGTCCTTTGGTGAAATGTCATGATTTTCTTAGTATAAGTTTTTCACATTTCTTATTAAAATTATGCCTAGATATTTTAGTTTTATCACTATTTCAGATGAAGTTTCTTCATTATATTTTCTAGTTGAGTATTGTTAATATTTAAAGTTGATTTTGCATATAAGCCACATTATATATACTGTCTCTTTAGTTCTCATGGTTTTTCAAGGGATTCACTTTGATTTTCTAATTATATAATCTAACAATAGTGGCAGTTCATTTTCTCCTTATAGCCAATTTCTCTTTCTTGCCTCGTTGCATTGGCTAGAATTTGCAAAGTTGAATATCATTCATGATATTCAATGTCCTTATTGCCTTTTTCTTCTTTAGCAGAAATGTTTCTGATATAATAAAATGGATAAAGTTCTTTTCTAATCTTGATCTACCAATAATTTAAAAAAATCAGGAATGGGTATTGAGTATTAATGTTTTCGTAACATCTATTGACGGGCATTTTCTGTAGTGAATTTCAGTTACCTATTTTCTGATCCACTTATATGTTTTATAATTGGATATGTATTTACTATTTTTAAGTAGTATGTATTTGTTAATATGTATTTAACATTTTTGCATTCAGTCAATCAGTGGAATTGGCCTGATGCAGGGTGGAGGGAGTGTAATTAGCAGAATGTAATTTTTTTTTGCCCTGCTATTTGGCATTTCTTACCTCAGAAATATTTTAAAATAACAAAAGTGTTTATTAAAATATTGGTTTTAATATTACATATTTTTTCTCTATGGTCTCCATTATGTATGTATCCTATTTGCAGAAAGATGACCACCTGATATTTCTGAATGGTGCTAATCAAACTAACAGCATTTAGAGCCACTTATAACTGCTGTTGATACTTAAACTAAAAAATAAACAGATAAGCTAAGCTTCCCAAGAAGAAACTCATTCACTTGCTGTTCTGTGCCATTCAGAGGGCATCTAATTAAAATTCTCAGTGCCAAAATGTTTCACCAATATCTTTTATGCATGAATAGTTCTCTTAGTTAAATCAAGAGTCAGTTATAATGCTAATTTTTACATTGTATTGATACTTAGATCTGTTTTGAATAATATTAAATAGGCTTTGCTCATAAGCAGAAAATGATCATTGAAATTCACAAATGGTAAGTATCTTCACAAAGTCTGTTTTATGGTGTAGAACAAAAAGCAATCTGCCAACCAATGTTGGACATTATAATTATGAAACAATTTTTGATAGTTTATTGGTTTACTGATGTTCATTAGTGTCTAGTAAAGTATATGAAAATGATGTTGGAGGAAAAATATCTAAAATCAACCTTGGAAATGTGAACAATGTATTATTTTGCCAGGCTTAATATTGCTTTTTAAACTTTATTTAAATATACATTAAGTATACAGATCAGAAGCATACAGCTTCATGAATTTTTACAACCTGAACACACATGCATGTGAGTAGTACCCAGATTGAGAAACAGCATTTCCAGTACCTCAGAAGTTCCCATTTCATCCCATGTTTTTCGGATTTCAGCCTTCCAGAGGTAACCACCATTCTGACTTCTAACAACATAGATTAGTTTTGCCTATTTTTTTTTTTTTACTTAAAGAGAATCATCCTTTATGTGCTCTTTTGTGACTGGCTTTTTTGCTTAACTTTGTGAAATTCATCCATTCCATGCTATTTATTGATGGTTATTTGTGTAAATTTGTTTGGGTTATTATGTATAATACAGTACTAAAATGAAGAATCTCGTATATATCTTTTAGTGGATATGTGGTTTTCTAATATGCTAACTAGTCCCTGAAATATTAGTCACTAGTTAATATTCAAACAATTTATATTAAGAGATAATAATCTATTAATTATCTGATCCCTTATGTTTCTCAAGTTAATGACAGTAGTAACTTGATAAGTTTTGTTCCAGCAGACTGTTAAATTACTGACAGATCACCTTGAACTTGTGGAGGATTATGCATTATTGGAGTGGATCTGTTTCCGTTTTACCCTTAGTCTTGGAACCTAGTGTTAAAAAATAAAAAGGCACAGCCTTTCTGAAGTTTTGATGGAAAGCACAAGGTGTTTACCCACATTCTGCCTTCAGACTCAGTCTCCCCTGTAACAGGCAGCTGCTGAAATCTTTGCTCAATTCTTTCAGCCTTCCCAGCTATCATTTTGAAGCCTTGCTCAATCATGTACAGTTCAAAAGCTCCCTGCTCTGTGGATTACTCTTTTCCAGCTGCTCTGGCAATCCTGGACTCCATCTCCAGGCTCCTTGCACTGAGATTACGACTTTCTGCTTGAGTTCTCGATGCTCCTAGCTTGTCTAGACTAGAGAATACCTTATGGGAAACACCGTATAAAGTTGGATCTAAATCCAACTTTAGATTGGTTCCTTTTTTTTAAAGATTGAATTCTCTATGAGTTTTTTTTTTTTTTTTCTATTAGTCACTCTCTGGTCTTTGAAAATTATTTTTCTGTTTTGTCCAGAGTTTATAGTTAGGCAGATAAATCTGATATAATATTCTGCCATTACCCAAATTGGAACTTCAGTAATTGAGAAATGAGCAAATAAAGTCTAAAAATAAAAGCACAAATTATATTTAGTGGAGGTTGAAAGAGAGATTGTATACAGTTGGAGGAGGGTAGGATATGAAAGACTTCATGGAATAGGTTGGTATTCAAAGTGAAGCATGAGGGATTATTTGGATGGACTTCCGTGTGCAGATAGTAGGAGAGTATTCCAAGAGGAAGGAACAAATTGAACTGATGGGAAAGTACAGCCTGCATTTATAAAAACAATTAGCAACCTGATTTGACTAGTTGGTTACTTCTCAGGGGAGTAATTAAAAAGAAGGCTAGAAAATAGTTCTGTCCATATTATAGAAGTGCTTAAATGCCAAGGTAGAAGACTGAAGTTAATGTGATAAACAGTGAAAACTGTTTGAAATTTTTGAACTGGGCAGAGAGTGAGTTTGGGAAGTCTTTAGGAAGACTAATCTTGGTGAAGGGTGCATTGGAGTCAAGGAGGCAGAAAGTTTAGTTAGGATGGGGTTATGGGAAGAATGAAAAAGAGCTTAAACTGGTGGTCACAGCATACCTAGCAAAGAACTACAAAATACAGGAAATGAAGGAGAATGAGAAGGGTAGAAACTGAATGGCTAGAAGAATAGTGGCTTCTTCCAGTGGATGAATGTTATTACTATTGGATACAATGGATATAAGTTGTTCCTATTTGATTTCTATATGTATGTATTAATAAATAAAGTGAGGATAATAATAAAGGCTATACCATCTTTGCAGGAAACAGAGCTCTGGTCTCCTGGCTCCTGTCTTGTTTCTTATTCTCAACTAAGCCAATGTGCCTGTCAACACTTATCAGATTACTGCATCATATTTATGTTGATACTTCTGTTCTCAGTATATATACTTTAACTATCAACTGGAAAATCGTGTGTGCTTTGAAAAGGAGGAACCAATATAAAATTATGATGTTATTAGTACTAATATAGCCAGCCATATGAAGCTCTTCTGCTTACAAAGGGTAGGGGTAGGTTATGATAAGAATATATGTAATTATAGGAATCTCAGAGTAGCAACCATGGTCTGTGACCAGAACATTGGCAGCAGTAGTTAGTGGGTCTTCCCGTCAATGAGAGGTACTCCCCATTGATTCTCTTCTTTCTATATCTCATATCTTTCCCCATCCAAATTACCTTTTGAATCCTCCTTTCTATATTTTTTACTTCCACATTTCTAAGCAGTGTTTCATAGAATGCTATATTCACCTCTGAGAGATTCACAATAAACATTTGTAGCAAACAGTGTTCCACCTTGTTATAAGAATAAAAGTGGGGTGAGCACAGTGGCTCACGCCTGTAATCCTAGCACTTTGGGAGGCTGAGGCAGGTAGATCACTTGAGGTCAGGAGTTCGAGACCAGCCTGGCCAACATAGTGAAAGCCCATCTCTACTAAAAATACACAAATTATCCAGGTGTGGTGGTGCATACCTCTAATCCCAGCTACTTGGGAGGCTGAGGCACGAGAATTGCTTGAACCTGGGAGGCAGAGGTTGCAGCGAGCCCAGATCACGCCACTGTACTCCAGCCTGGGCAACAGAGTGAGAGTCCATCTCAAAAAAATAAATAAATAAATAAAAGTGACATTTCTTGAAGTTGGATTTCCTAAAGAGCCTATGTAGATTTGTAAACATTAACACTATCCTGCATTGAAGAATTCAATTGGATGTCAGATCTTAGAGCTTTATTTTTTTATGCTTTAAAAGAATATTGTTAATGATGGAAGGTTTGTCAAGAGTGGGCGATCTTCAAAAAGGAGACTCAGAAGAAGTTAATTTAAGAAAAACAAGAATGTGTATTGTTGCATTTCCTTGGGTAATGATAGGACTAGTAATTTTACACATCAGTAATCTTGATAGTAAATTTACTTTCCATTTAAGAATCCTCCTGAGTTTTTAAATTCATCTCAAATTGTTTTTTTAGAGTTGAATAAAATTGTTAAAGACTAACAATGCCTTTGCAATTATGAATTTTATTATTTGACAGTACATATTAGAAAATCTTCCAAATTTAACACAGAAAAAGGTATTCCAACTAACAGTTTTAAAGCGATTATTACAAATAAAATATTCCATCAATAATGTACTTATTTGATTTTATAGTAGCTGTTTATTTTATTTTAAATATTGATTTTGTTTCTCAGCCAAAGCTTAATGTTAAATCTTGGAAAAAAAATTGTTTCTTACAGGGCTGATCCCTTATCCAACATGGTTCTAACCTTCCGTACTAAAGAAGATGCAGTTTCCTTTGCAGAAAAAAATGGTATGTTTGATCTGTTTTTGACAAAGTCAAGATAATGATTTTATGTTCTTAACCTTAATTAAAACCAATTAGGTATACAGAATTTGAGTTGGAATCCAGTGGTTTCACACTTTAACTACATCAGAACACCCACCTCCAAAAAAAAAAAAAAAAAAAAAAAAAACCTAAATTGGAATGCTCATACAACACGTAAAAGACAGACTGCTCTAATTTGAAGTACCCACAGGGAATGAAACTACTTAACACCTACCTTGTTTATGTATTCCTCTGTAAAATTACTAACATTTTGTTAAACTTCAATTGAACATATATGGCAGCCTGTTCTAGTTTTGACACCTCTATTTACAGTTAAGTTCTTTGAGCCAAAACATAATGCCAAAATCTAGTCTATTAATCTATTTAATAACTCAATAATTTGAAAATATTCTTATTGCCTGTAAAATTTCCCTTCAGTCTAAATGCCCACATTTGCTACTTTTCTAGATATACTGGGCCTAATACCAAGCCTAATCTCAACTGTATAATAATATTAATGTGGCCTAAGAGTATATTCACTTTTGGGGCCGCCACCTAACATCATTGAGTTATGTTGATCTTGCTATCAACAAAAATGCAAAATGTCTTCCTTTTTCCTTATTTTCTGCTGTTAAGCCAACATAGTATAGTGAAAGGAAGTTTTGTAGTCAGACTAATATGGATTCTAATCTTGGTTATGCCACTTTGAAGCTATATGATTTTGGATAATTTCATAATGGACTTAATGTTTCTCAGTTGAAATAAGGGTACCTACCTCATGAAGTGGGGGATAGCTGATACATAATAGATATTCTACTTGATACCTCATGAAGTGGGTGATAGCGGATACATAATAGATATTCTACTTGATAACTATTAGTTCTGACCTTGACCTCCCTCCAGCCAGTATTTCTGCTGTTTGTCTTCCTTAGATTCAAATGCACTACTAAACATTTGTACCTAATGTATCCTGTTATTCTAGTTTCTCAAATTGAATTTGTCTGTTTAAGTGCATTGTTACTGTAAGGCAGTATATAAAAATAAGAGATTAGTGTCGTCTAACATTATCTGAAATACAAATGTGAAAGCATTATAAAGGTTATAATCTAACATGTTTGCTTTTCTTTTTCACTTAGTATTGGATAGCTTATGATTAAAAGTCTGAAGTGAACCTATCTGCCTTTGAATCTGTATGTCACTACCTGTATGACTTTATACTTCTCTTTCCTCATATGTGCAATGAGAATTACTGTGAGGATTAAATGAGTTAATAAGTGTTTAGACTAGGGTCTGACAAATAGTATATGATAGTATATAAGTATATCCTATTCTGTTATTAATAGACTTTCTAAATTTAAGTTTTAGGGTACATGTGCACAACATGCAGGTTTGTTACATAGGTATACATGTGCCATGTTGGTGTGCTGCACCCATTAACTCGTCATTTAACATTAGATATATCTCCTAATGCTATCCCTCCCGCCTCGCCCCACCCCACAACAGGCCCCGGAGTATGATGTTCCCTTTCCTGTGTCCATGTGTTCTCATTGTTCAATTCCCACCTATGAGTGAGAACATGCGGTGTTTGGTTTTTTGTCCTTGCGATAGTTTACTGAGAATGATGGTTTCCAGCTTCATCCATGTCCCTACAAAGGACATGAACTCATCCTTTTTTATGGCTGCATAGTATTCCATGGTGTATATGTGCCACATTTTCTTAATCCAGTCTATCGTTGATGGACATTTGGGTTGGTTCCAAGTCTTTGCTATTGTGAATAGTGCCACAATAAACATACGTGTGCATGTGTCTTTACAGCAGCATGTTTTATAATCCTTTGGGTATATACCCAGTTATGAGATTGCTGGGTCAAATGGTATTTCTAGTTCTAGATCCCTGAGGAATTGCCACACTGACTTCCACAATGGTTGAACTAGTTTACAGTCCCACCAACAGTGTAAAAGTATTCCTATTTCTCCACATCCTCTCCAGCACCTGTTGTTTCCTGACTTTTGAATGATGGCCATTCTAACTGGTGTGAGATGGTATCTCATTGTGGTTTTGATTTGCATTTCTCTGATGGCCAGTGATGATGAGCATTTTTTCATGTGTTTTTTGGCTGCATAAATGTCTTCTTTTGAGAAGTATCTCTTCATGTCCTTTGCCCACTTTTAGATTGGGTTGTTTTTTTTTCTTGTAAATTTGTTTGAGTTCATTGTAGATTCTGGATATTAGCCCTTTGTCAGATAAGTAGATTGCAAAATATTTCTCCCATTCTGTAGGTTGCCTGTTCACTTTCTTTAGTTTAATTAGATCCCATTTGTCAATTTTGGCTTTTGCTGCCATTGCTTTTGGTGTTTTAGACATGAAGTCCTTGCCCATGCCTATGTCCTGAATGATATTGCCTAGGTTTTCTTCTAGGGTTTTTATGGTTTTAGGTCTAACATTTAAGTCTTTAATCCATCTTGAATAAATTTTTGTATAAGGTGTAAGGAAGGGATCCAGTTTCAGCTCTCTACATATGGCTAGCCAGTTTTCCCAGCACCATTTCTTAAATAGGGACTCCTTTCCCCATTTCTTGTTTTTGTCAGGTTTGTCAAAGATCAGATAGCTGTAGATGTGTGGCATTATTTCTGAGGGCTCTGTTCTGTTCCATTGGTCTATATCTCTGTTGTGGTACCAGTACCATGCTGTTTAGGTTACTATAGCCTTGTAGTATAGTTTGAAGTCAGGTAGCGTGATGCCTCCAGCTTTGTTCTTTTGGCTTAGGATTGACTTGGCGATGTAGGCTCCTTTTTGGTGCCATATGAACTTTAAAGTAGTTTTTTCCAACTCTGTGAAGAAAGTCATTGGTAGCTTGATGGGGATGGCATTGAATCTATAAATTACTTTGGGCAGTATGGCCATTTTCACGATATTGATTCTTCCTACCCATGAGCATGGAATGTTCTTCCATTTCTTTGTGTCCTCTTTTATTTCATTGAGCAGTGGTTTGTAGTTCTCCTTGAAGAGGTCCTTCACGTCCCTTGTAAGTTGGATTCCTAGATATTTTATTCTCTTTGTAGCAATTGTGAATGGGAGTTCAGTCATGATTTGGCTCTCTGTTTGTCTGTTATTGGTGTATAAGAATGCTTGTGATTTTTGTACATTGATTTTATATCCTGAGACTTTGCTGAAGTTCCCTATCAGCTTAAGGAGATTTTGGGCTGAGATGATGGGGTTTTCTAGATATACAATCATGTCATCTGCAAACAGGGACAATTTGACTTCCTCTTTTCCTAATTGAATACCCTTTATTTCCTTCTCCTGCCTGATTGCCCTGGCCAGAACCTCCAACACTATGTTGAATAGGAGTGGTGAGAGAGGGCATCCCTGTTTTGTGCCAGTTTTCAAAGGGAATGTTTCCCGTTTTTACCCATTCAGTATGATATTGGCTGTGGGATTGTCATAGATAGCTCTTATTATTTTGAGATATGTCCCATCAATACCTAATTTATTGAGAGTTTTTAGCATGAAGTGTTGTTGAATTTTGTCAAAGGCCTTTTCTGCATCTATTGAGATAATCATGTGGTTTTTGTTGTTGGTTCTGTTTATATGCTGGATTACGTTTATTGATTTGCGTATGTTGAACCAGCCTTGCATCCCAGGGATGAAGCCCCCTTGATGATAGTGGATAAGCTTTTTGATGTGCTGCTGGATTCGGTTTGCCAGTATTTTATTGAGGATTTTTGCATCGATGTTCATCAGGGATATTGGTCTAAAATTCTCTTTTTTTTGTTGTGTCTCTGCCACGCTTTGGTATCAGGATGATGCTGGCCTCATAAAATGTGTTAGGGAGGATTCCCTCTTTTTATGTTGATAGGAATAGTTTCAGAAGGAATGGTACCAGCTCCTTCTTGTACCTCTGGTAGAATTTGGCTGTGAATCCATGTGGTCCTGGACTTTTTTTGGTTGGTAAGCTATTAATTATTGCCTCAATTTCAGAGCCTGTTACTGGTCTATTCAGAGATACAACTTCTTCCTGGTTTAGTCTTGGGAGGGTGTATGTGTCGAGGAATTTATCCATTTCTTCTAGATTTTCTAGTTTATTTGCATAGAGGTGTTTATAGTATTCTCTGATGGTAACTAAGATCAGTTCTGCCCTGATCTTAGTTATTTCTTGCATTCTGCTAGCTTTTGAATGTGTTTGTTTGCTCTTGCTTTTCTAGTTCTTTTAATTGTGATGTTAGGGTGTCAATTTTAGATCTTTCCTGCTTTCTCTTGTGGGCATTTAGTGCTATAAATTTCCCACTACACACTGCTTTAAATGTGTCCCAGAGATTCTGGTATGTTGTGTCTTTGTCCTCGTTGGTTTCAAAGAACATCTTTATTTCTGCCTTCATTTCGTTATGTACCCAGTAGTCACTCAGGAGCAGGTTGTTCAGTTTCCATGTAGTTGAGCGGTTTTGAGTGAGTTTCTTAATCCTGAGTTCTAGTTTGATTGCACTGTGGTCTGAGAGACAGTTTGTTATAATTTCTGTTCTTTTACATTTGCTGAAGAGTGCTTTACTTCCAACTATGTGGTCAGTTTTGGAACAGGTGTGGTGTCGTGCTGAAAAGAATGTATATTCTGTTGATTTGGGGTGGAGAGTTCTGTAGATGTCTATTAGGTCTGCTTGGTGCAGAGCTGAGTTCAATTCCTAGATATCCTTGTTAACTTTCTGTCTCCTTGATCTGTCTAATGTTGACAGTGGGGTGTTAAAGTTTCCCATTATTATTGTGTGGGGGTCTAAGTCTCTTTGTAGGTCTCTAAGGACTTGCTTTATGAATCTGGGTGCTCCTGTATTGAGTGCATATATATTTAGGATAGTTAGCTCTTCTTGTTGAATTGATCCCTTTATCATTATGTAATGGCCTTCTTTGTCTCTTTTGATCTTTGTTGGTTTAAAGTATTTTATCAGAGACTAGGATTGCAACCCCTGCCTTTTTTTGTTTTCCTTTTGCTTGGTAGATCTTCCTCCATCCCTTTATTCTGAGTCTATGTGTGTCTCTGCACGTGAGATGGGTTTCCTGAATACAGCACACTGATGGGTCTTGACTCCTTATCCAATTTGCCAGTCTGTGTCTTTTAATTGGAGCATTTAGCCCATTTACATTTAAAGTTAATATTGTTATGTGTGGATTTGATCCTGTCATTATGATGTTAGCTGGTTATTTTGCTCGTTAATTGATGCAGTTTCTTCCTAGCCTCGATGGTCTTTACAATTTGGCATGTTTTTGCAGTGGCTGATGCCGGTTGTTCCTTTCCATGTTTAGTGCTTCCTTCAGGAGCTCTTTTAGGGCAGGCCTGGTGGTGACAAAATCTCTCAGCATTTGCTTGTCTGTAAAGGATTTTATTTCTCCTTCACTTATGAAGCTCAGTTTGGCTGGATATGAAATTCTGGGTTGAAAATTCTTTTCTTTAACCCAGGAGGTGGAGCTTGCAGTGAGCCGAGATCGTGCCACTGCACTCCAGCCTGGGCGACAGAGCGAGACTCCATCTCAAAAAAAAAAAAAAAAGAATGTTGAATATTGGCCCCCACTCTCTTCCGGCTTGTAGAGTTTCTGCCAAGAGATCAGCTGTTAGTCTGATGGGCTTCCCTTTTTGGGTAACCCGACCTTTCTTTCTGGCTGCCCTTAACATTTTTTCCTTCATTTCAACTTTGGTGAATCTGACAATTATGTGTCTTGGAGTTGCTCTTCTCGAGGAGTATCTTTGTGGTGTTCTCTGTATTTCCTGCATTTGAATATTTGCCTGCCTTGCTAGATTGGGGATGTTCTCCTGGATAATATCCTGCAGAGTGTTTTCCAACTTGGTTCCATTCTCCCCGTCACTTTCAGGTACACCAATCAGATGTAGATTTGGTCTTTTCACATAGTCCCATATTTCTTGGAGGCTTTGTTCGTTTCTTTTTATTCTTTTTTCTCTAAACTTCTCTTCTCGCTTCATTTCATTCATTTGATCTTCAGTCACTGATACCCTTTCTTCCACTTGATTGAATCAGCTAGTGAAGCTTGTGCATGCATCATGTAGTTCTCGTACCATAGTTTTCAGCTCCATAAGGTCTTCTCTATGCTGTTTATTCTAGTTAGCCATTTGTCCAATCTTTTTTCAAGGCTTTTAGCTTCTTTGCGATGGGTTCGAACATCCTCCTTTAGCTCTGAGAAGTTTGTTATTACTGATCGTCTGAAGCCTTCTTCTCTGAATTCATCAAAGTCATTCTCCCTCCAGCTTTGTTCCATTTCTGGTGAGGAGTTGCGTTCCTTTGGAGGAGAAGAGGTCCTCTGATTTTTAGAATTTTCAGCTTTTCTACTCTGGTTTCTCCCAACCTTTGTGGTTTTATCTACCTTTGGTCTTTGATGGTGGTGACATACAGATGGGTTTTTGGTGTGGATGTCCTTTCTGTTTGTTAGTTTTCCTTCTAACAAACAGTCAGGACCCTCAGCTGCAGGTCTGCTGCAGTTTGCTCGAGGTCCACTCCAGACCCTGTTTGCCTGGGTATCAGCAGCGGAGGCTGCAGAACAGCAGATATTGGTGAACAGCAAATGTTGCTGCCTGATCGTTCCTCTGGAAGCTTTATCTCAGAGGAGTACCTGGCCGTGTGAGGTGTCAGTCTGCCCCTACTGGGGGGTGCCTCCCAGTTAGTTAGGCTACTCAGGGGTCAGTGACCCACTTGAGGAGGGAGTCTGTCCGTTCTCAGATCTCCAGCTGCATGCTGGGAGAACCACTACTCTCTTCAAAGCTGTCAGACAGGGACATTTAAGTCTGCAGAGGTTTCTGCTGCCTTTTGTTTGGCTATGCCCTGCCCCCAGAGGTGCAGTCTACAGAGGCAGGCAGGCCTCCTTGAGCTGCACTGGGCTCCACCCAGTTCGAGCTTCCCGGTGGCTTTGTTTACCTACTCAAGCCTTGGCAATGGCGGGCACCCCTCCCCCACCCTCGCTGCCGCCTTGCAGTTTGATCTCAGACTCCTGTGCTAGCAATGAGTGAGGCTCCGTGGGCGTAGGACCCTCCGAGCTAGGCGCAGGATACAATCTCCTGGTGTGCCGTTTGCTAAGACAATTGGAAAAGCTCAGTGTTAGGGTGGGAGTGACCCAATTTTCCAGGTGCCATCTGTCACCCCTTTCTTTGACTAGGAAAGGGAATTCCCTGACCCCTTGCGCTTCCCGGGTGGGGCAATGCCTCGCCCTGCTTTGGCTCACGCTCGGTGTGCCGTACCCACTGTCCAACACTCCCCAGTGAGACGAACCCAGTACCTCAGTTGGAAATGCAGAAATCACCCGTCTTCTGCGTCGCTTACGCTGGTGGTTGTAGACTGGAGCTGTTCCTATTTGGCCATCTTGGCTCCACCGTAACTCTTAAGAGACCTTTAAAAACTTTTTTAAAAAAGGTTTTTAAGTGCAATTCCTTACTTATGCTTTCTTGGCAAGTTCCAAATTTCTTAATTACATAATTGTTCTCAAAAGTGGTCTTTTAAAATATTATTTTGACTTAAAATAACATTACTCTCTTTGTAAACTGTAACATAGTTATAAAAACAGTTCCATTAATTTTTATCTTTTCAGCCTATAATATTTCATGTTTGACACTTTGAAAATTATTCATTTGAAGTCTGTGATGTGAGTTTGAGTTTAATAACAGGAAATCTAATTAAATTTTTAAATCCCTGGTTAGTCTTTCTCTAAGTGGTCACAAGGACTGCATGACTACAGTTGCCATGTGAATTGCCAGTGTGAGCTCACCACTGTTCCTATTAAAATCAAGTGCCTTTCTCATCTGACTTCTACCTCCCCAGGAAAGAAAATTGAGGAACATTATCAAAGTCTATGGAAAGTGTAACTTTAAAAAGCCTAGTGGTTAGTGACATAAAGTTGTCAGCTAACAGTGAATCAGGAATTTTAACCTTTAAGATAGTAGAACTATGTCCTGTCTTGGTCACTGCTATGTGCCTAGCACCTAGCACAAAACCTGACATATAATGGACACTCAGTATCTGGTGGAATAACTGACTTTCTGAAATATATTTCTCTGGCTGGGCAGAGTGGCTCATGCCTGTAATCCCAGCGCTTTGGGAGGTTTCGATGGGTGGATCACTTGAGGTCAGGAGTTGGAGACCAGCCTGGCCAACAGCAAAACCCTGGTTCTACTAAAAATATACAAATTAGCTGGATGTGGTGGTGCACGCCTGTAGTCCCAGCTACTCAAGAGGCTGAGACGGGAGAATTGCTTGAACTCACAAGGTGGAGGTTGCAGTGAGCTGAGATCATACCACTACACCCCAGCCTGGGTGAGAGAGTGAGACTCAGTCTCAAAAAATAATTAATAAATAAATAAATAAACATATTTCTTTACTCAAGAATTTGAAACCATTCTCATCTCCTGGGAAAGTCCTCAATGATTATTCCACTCTTGATTTCGCTATAGTACTTATGATCTGCCTTATTTATTTAACATGTAGCATTCTATGTCCTTAAATAGATAAATCCTGTTTCTTCAGCTACAGTGGAAGCAAGATCTAAATAAACACCATTGAAGCATTACAGAAGTGGAGGTGGGGAGGCCGGGCACGGTGGCTCACGCCTGTAATCCCAGCACTTTGGGAGGCTGTGGTGGGCGGATCACCTGAGGTCGGGAGTTTGAGATCAGCCTGACCAACATGGAGAACCCCTGTCACTACTAAAAATACAAAATTAGCCGGGCATGGTGGCACATGCCTGTAATCCCAGCTACTCAGGAGGCTGAGGCAGGAGAATCGCTTGAACCTGGGAGGCAGAGGTTGCAGTGAGCTGAGATCGTGCCATTGCACTCCAGCCTGGGCAACAAGAGCAAAAACTCCATCTCAAAAAAACAAACAAACAAACAAAAAAACGGTGGAGGTGGGGGATCTTTTCCAAATTCCACAGCATCCCCTTCCGTCTGACTTGCCCCTCTTAGGTAGGTAAATAGTAGTGAAGGACATACAAATGGATCCTCCCTATGCCCACAGCTAAAATCATTTGTTGTCAGCTAGTGCTATTGAAGGTGGAGTGAACCAATGTTCTGATAAGTTAAGGCATTTAAAAAAAAAAAAAAGGTTCAGATGCACTAATATGTAAAGACTACTGGATTAAGAGGGTGGTAACTAAGATTCTCATTCCACAGTGGTCTACCTCACAGGAGAACTTGAACAAGTCATGCTTCACTACACTTAGCCTTTTAGAAGCATATTTCTTCATCTTTGAAATGAGAAGTTGGATTGGGTAATGTCCAAAAACTATATACTTAAGGATGTTAAAGCCCATGGGCTAGTTCGTCTTTATTTCTTTGCTATCTAGCCCAGTGCCTTACTCATATGCTGTATAGGGGAAAATGAGTTTTTGTTAATACAGCTGATTCTGTGTTAATAGTAAAATATGACCAAGGTTATATGTTTATGGGCATTAATGCTTGCCTTTCAGTAGTATCTAGAAATAGGAAGTTAGGGTAAAACTGCCACATACCTACACAAAAGATGATTTATGTATCACTTATCAAATTGTATTTTATATCAATGCAGCCTAAAAGTATATTAGCTTTTGACAATTATCAAATTGTATTTGATAATTGATATACAAATCAAATATCAATTGTATTTTATATACAGTTGATTATTTGTATATCAATTCAGGGACTATTCTGAAGATAAAAGCCTACCTTTTATCTCCTTAGTTTTTTCATTTCCCTTTTAAATGTCAAATAAAAAGAGAAGTCATGAGCATGGTTTCCCTTGACATTAAAGATTGTAGAAAATCAATACAAAAGGGGAGTAAGATTTTCAGATTCATTTGCTTTCTGGAAAACTTTTTTGGGGTGGGGGTGGGGGGCTGGAGACAGAGTCTCACTCTGTCACCCAGGCTGGAGTGCAGTGGCATGATCTCGGCTCACTGCAACCTCCACCTCCCAGGTTCAAGTGATTCTCCTGCGTCAGCTTCCTGGACTACAAGCATGCACCACCATGCCCAGCTAATATTTTTTTTTTTTTTTTTTTTTAAGTAGAGACAGGGTTTTACCATGTTGGCCAGGCTGGCCTCGAACTCCTGACCTCAGGTGATCCATCTGCCTTGGCCTCTCAAAGTGCTGCAATTACAGGCGTGAGCCACTGCACCCAGCCTTACAAAACATATTTAATGCCCTCTAATTATATTTTGAGACTCGGGTAATAAGTATTACCACCACAGAAAGTAACATAAACACTAAATCATGAGCTAGGCACTATGCTAAGTGCTTTTCATTCTCATTTAGTAACTCTGCGAAGCAGGAACAGTTGTCTCCATTTAATTGTTCAAGGCAACTGAGGTTTAGAGACATTATGTAACATTAAGCAACAGGGACACATACTTACAAAGAGGTGAACAAATTTCATTTGAACAGTCATGTTTATTCATTTATATATGGTCTATGACTGCTTTTCGGCTACAGTGGTAGAAAAGTAGTTGTAATAGAGACTATATGGCCCCAGAGCCTAAAAATAATTACTACTTGGCCCTTTACAGAAAATTTTAGATGACCTCTAGTCTAAACTGTTATGTATACTGCCTCAGTACTATGACATTTGTATAAGTCCCCAAATACCCTTTATTCAAATATCTTCAAGAGTCTATGTTTAATAGACAAATTCCTCAACTGATAATTCAAAGTTCTTCACAATATAGGCACTAACTAACTTACTACCAAGCACTAACAAGTTTTGTCTGTGTTCCAACTCTTACTTTCTGCCCTTACATTCCAAACCTACTATACACTTTCCTCCCTCTACAACCTCATTAATACTGTTCTCATCCTTATCCCTGCCTGTGAAACACCAACCTAGTCTTCATTTCATATGCTGTCTCATTTCTTGATCCCTTTTCTTATTGCCCTCCTTCACTTCCACCTCCCGTTTACTACTGGATGAACTCCTCTTTCTTCCTTTTAACTTTCACAATAATTTGTTCCTTTCTTGCAGCTCTTATAGTATGGTTTTCTCTTTTACCTTTTTTGTACTGCACTCAGAAGCATGTTGAACACACCCTATTGTATGTCAGCGCTGTATGGCTAGGCTCTGGGGATAAATAAGGCATAGTTCTTACACTCAAACTGTAATATTTTATCCTGCCTATTGGATTATAAGAATTTACCAGGGAAAACAAGTCCTATTTATCTTTTAATGTGCTCAATAAATATTGGTGAATTTTAACAGCAAATTTAGTAATGTTCTAAATGATTCTCCAGATTATGCTTTAAACTTTTCTTTAAATCACCTTAATTTGGTGACTTGTTCTTTTTTTTAGAAGAACTGTTAATCTGTTAATTCCCTGTAATTAGAAACCTGAAGAAAGAAAGCTATAGTACGATGATTAACAATTTCTTATATTTTAGTGTGTTCGTAAAATACAGCTAATGAATGTCTTCCTGTCAAGTTAATTTGGAGTTTATCCTGAGTTTATTAAGGATTAGCATCCTGAAGTGTATTGAAACATACTTAAAATGATTATTTCATAATGTTTGAATTGCTTCCAAACTGTATGTTATTTATTCCAAACTCTCTCTCTGATAGGATACCGAGACCTACAGAAGTTAAGAAAACAAGCCCCAGATCAATCACGTTGCTCCTGACCGTGCCTAACCCTCTAGATTCCAAGTCCAATGTTTTCCTGGTACTAGGATGCTAGTAGATCTTAAAAAATGATAATCTAGATCTACACTATCCATTATGGTAGCCACTGGCCACATGTGATTTTAGCTCTTGATATGTGTTTAATTCGAATTTAGATGTGCCATAAGGGTAAAATGCACACTGAATTTCAAAGTATGAAAAAAATGCACACTGAATTTCTTAGTATAAAAAAAAAGTATCTCAATTTTTGTTACATGAAGTGATCTAGAAACACTGGACTAAGTAAAATATTATTAAAATTAATTTTACATATTTCCTTTTATTTAATGTGGCTACTAGAAACTTACATATGGCTCACATATTTCTACTGAACACTGATATATTTAGCAATATACAGGGTATACATTTTATATATATATATATTCTATGTAAATAGTTCATTAAATAATTCCTATAGTAAATATGAGAAACAGGAAACTCATATCCAACTTGGAAAAGTTCAAATGTAATACTTATTAAGAAGTACCGTTCTATTCTTCAGGTACTCTTACCTAGAATGAATTAAGGATATGTAGAAACTCTTATGTTACTTATAAAATAATAGATACTGTAGGTCTCTACAGAGATAATGTAGTGTCCTTATGGTACCTCTAGAGTATAGTATAGAGATACTATAGTATCTCTTTACTATATAGATATATGGAATAAACTACAGAATATCTCTAGACTATGTATTATTTATACTCTATTATCTATATAGTATCTCTATATAGAGAGATAATATACTATATATACTCCATATAGTATACTCTAGAGATGCTATAAGTTTCTATAGTATCTTTATAGTAGAGATAATAGGGAGGGATAATACTATAGGGATGTACTATATACCTATAGTATCTCTAAGTACACAAGTTCCCCCATTAATCATCTGTTTTCAGTTCTTAATCAAATAAGGTATTATGCAGGCTCATCTTTTTATATAAGAATACTCTCATTTTTGAGATGAAAAGAAGTTCTCTTTCTCCTCCTATTGATAATTTCTGCAGCTGTCCCCTCTGCTTATATCTTTTTTGCATAGCTCTCTCTTCTTTACCTCACTTCTTATGGAAGGCTGGTGTTCTGAAATTGGGGAGTGGAAAAGAAGAAAAGACTGAATGCTCCCTATGACTTCATTTTCTCCCTTTTCCCACTACCATGTCCCCAAACATACTGACACACAAAGCAAATATAAATAAATAAATACCCCTGATTCTTTTAGCCTTAAACTTAGGGCCTCATCCTAAACATCTTAAGCTCAGCATCTATTCCAAAGGAACTCTTTAATGATAATGTTTCTTTGTAAAGAGGGAAAAAAGAATATCTGGGGTTTCCTCTGAAATGTAGATGAACCTCACTTCAGTTCTTTGTATACTAAAAAGACCCACCTTTCTCACCCATGTGGCTTTTGTCTTTCCTTGTGTTATGTAATAAGTGATGGGGTAGAAGGATGGGGGGTGGAGCAAGCTACATCATGGAGAGAGGAGGTGGAAGACAGCTGTGGAAAATTTGGATGGTGGAAGACTAGAATCTACTACCATTTACATGCTAATGAAAACCAGAAATGGCCTTTTTTCCCCCGTTTGATCTGATTTGAAACTTTGTGACTTTTCTCTAGTATGTCATTTTACCCCCTGTGTTTTTCTCATTGTTGTTGGCTATAAAAACTCTTTGAAATTCTCAAAATAAATAAAGGAAGGTTTCTTTCAGGAATAGGAGGGCTGAGGACAAGCTGTGAAACCGCATTCTGTTCATAGTGGGTCTATTGGGGTGGAAAACCCACCTCTGAAGTAATAGAGGGTAGAAGCAGGAAAGGAAACAGGTCTGGCCCTGGATCCAGGAAAATAAAGAAATAATTGGAGGTGCAGCTTAGTACTTAGAATTATCCCAGAAGTGAACAACATCAGTAAGGTCTGGGTTTCCACCTAACATAACCTCTTATGAGGGTCTCAGCCTCACATCCATATATCATCTTCTAAAAAAACAAACAAACAAAAAAAAACTTTCAAAACAAAGGCAAGAATCATGACTTTCATATAGGTATAAAATGCAAGTAAAAATTTATTTTACTCATATAAGGGAACAAGGCAGATATTACAACCAGTTCAAACTAAAAGTCAAAACAGCACTAATTCGTGTGAAATAAAGAAATGTAGTGAATTGCAAATAGAGACAAAATTGGGTTTTGGTGGGGAAGGTCTATTAAGTAGAACACAGGACAGAAATTACATGTGTATCAATTGTGTACAACCTAAAAAGAGTTGCCAAGTAGCTAAAAGATAAGGAACTGATCTAAAATCTGATAACCTAGAAGGGGAAGTGTGTGCTAGAGACAATGCAGTTTTCCATTGAAACAAAAATTTTTTTTCTATTCCTTCTCCATTTTGATTAGGAAATAATCTCAGCAAGAGATTATTTGTGATCACAAAATAACATTGGTATGATATTTAGCCTTATCATTTACATAGGTGTCGCAATAGTTAATTTGTCATATACGCTTTCTTGTTTGCTTTGGTGAAAGTTTTTACAAGGAATCTCTGATTGGACTTTTAAGTCTCTTGAGCTAGGAAACCACACCAAAAACTTGCCACTAGATTTAAAATCTAGTAAAAAGATTCAGTAAGTCTGGAGTATGGCCTAAATATCGGTATATTAATAAAACTCAGATAAGTGACATTGATTTCCAGTTGACATTTACTGGCCTAGAAGATGCAAGATTTAAACTACAGAAGTAAAGATGCAACCAAGTTAATATTTTTAAAAATAACAAATTATGACTGATAAACTATACTGTAATTATTTGCTGGGCAAAGCAGTACAAGGACTGAGGTAAATAGAACACATCTTGAGCAGTGAAGGCACTGATAATTCCCCAGGAACTTACCATATAGCATACAATTTTGGTTAATAACACTTTACCCATGAAATTTAACCTTGGGATGGCTAAGCATCTTTTCTGAATTGCCAACTTTTCTCAGAGTTGACAACTATTCCCAAGTAGCTCGTTAATAATAGCATATAAAATAAATCTAATTATTTTTAGCACCTCTCTTTTCACAAAATGAAAGAATGTATCTTTGTGATTTTCCAGAGGCCCTCTAGGGAATCTCAAAGATAATTCTAGGTGCAGTGATATCCTGAAAGTTTTATTTTACATTTAGGATTCAGTTGTGGGAAGGTAAATATCAAAAGTTGTCCGGAGATGTGAACAGTTAGGATAGATAATCACAGGTACCTGAGAAATGATATGTGGCCACTCACTGCAAAGTCACAGTAAAACTTAAATATAGAAGGTAATATGATGGTAAAGAACCTTAGCTCTTACCATTCTCTTTCTCTTTCTGGCACAATCAGTCACTTTACTTGAGGACATAACTATTCTCTTTTTCCTTTAATAAACAAAAACCCAACTCATAACCTTGCATGCAAAGTTTTACCTCTCTGCCACCATTTCTTCTATTCCAGTTTCATTTATGTGTATCTTTTAACCAAAGTGACTGATTCCATAGAGAAACTGGGAGATGGAGAATTGAAAATGGTTACACGTCAGCATTTTAGTAGACTAGCAGATCTCATAAATACACATAACTTTCTATAACTATATGCATTCCTTATACTCCAACTTCTCCAGGTGGCAAAAATTAACATGTTCATTAACCAACCCAGAGATACAGCCTCTCTGTAGCATATGAAAATAAGTAGCAAGAGTATATAAATTTAAAATTTTGCCTGGTAATTATAGTGGAGAAAAGATGTCTTTTCTCACCCATCACATAGGTTCGTCTCCTATAATAAAAGACAGTTAAAAATAGAAAAGCACATATTTATTGTAAGTTTTATGTGATACAGGACCCTTTAGAAATGAAAACCCAAAGAAACAGGAATACTTGTGTATTTTATGCTAAATTTGAAGAAAAAGTACATTGTGTGTGGAAATATGACTGGATAAAGAAGGTATGATCCAATACTAATAAGCTAGAGAGAACTTAGCTAGGCCTGTTTGTTCAGATTCTTAAGTCCATGCCTCTTTGATATTCCTTGCCTCTGGGTGATAGGGCACATGAGTGTCTTATGACTTCTTCCATGGGAAGGCCAGAGAATTATTTTATGGTCTACTTCAAGGTACAAGGGTGGGAGGAGGTCAGAGTGGCCTTCCTTCTCTGTTTCCTCAAATGCCAAGGTGCCATTATTTTAGGGTAGCATGTCCCGAACCCTGTCATTATCAATGGATTAGTATTCTGTCTTACTTAGAAGAGATCTAGGGTTCACAACTAATTGATCACAACCGGTTACAGATTTCATTATTCTTTTTCCACTCCCACAGCTTGACTCCACTAGCCTTAAAAAATAATTTAAAAAATAAGAGATCTGGATATCTAATAAATATCTATTAATTACCTGACGATCTTGGAAGTTAATTTTGAAGGTGACATATTACAAAACATAATTATTGTTAATTGTCAATAATGAATCAATATGGTTAATCGTAAGTTTACATTTTTCATGACTAAACATTAAATAAGTAATTCCGGCTTATTTGATTAGTAAACATGTATAATTAAAAAAATATGCAAGTGGAATAAAAGTCTGTTTATATATTTAACATTGATAAACCAGAGAAAACCTTGCTGTTTTATTAAACCAAAATTATTAGTCTTGTTTGTCAAGATTTACCTACACGATATGAACTTGAAGTCTCAAAATGTTTGTTAGTTGCTCTAAGAGTACTTTTTAAGTACTCTTAAAAAGTACTTGTAGCTTAAAATAATTTCTAGCACACTGAAAGTATTAGAAGTTCCATTTTCTTCTCTGAAAATTTTAAGATTATTCAGTTTACATAATCACTTATTTTTCTCTATAAGCTAATCAGAACAGAGTTCCTTTTTTTTTTTTTTTGAGGCGGAGTCTTGCTCTGTCACCCAGGCCGAAGTGCAGTGGCTGCGATCTCAGCTTACTGCAAGCTCCGCCTCCCGGGTTCATGCCATTCTCCGGCCTCAGCCTCCCGAGGAGCTGGGACTACAGGCTCCCGACACCACGCCCAGCTAATTTTTTGTATTTTTAGTAGAGAGGAGGTTTCACCTTGTTAGCCAGGATGGTCGCGATCTCCCGACCTCGTAATCCGCCCGCCTTGGCCTCCCAAAGTGCTGGGATTACAGGCATGAGCCACTGCACCCGGCCCACAGTTCCTTAAAAAGACTTTATAATCTAATTAATCAGTGCCACCTGGAGGTAGAAAAGCCTTATCTACACGCACAGTAAAGCTTTTCTCTATACAGACATTGATAGACATACAGTCACACAGAGTTTATAACTTCAGTTCTAAACTTTCAGCCGGCTGGGCGCGGTGGCTCACGCTTGTAATCCCAGCACTTTGGGAGGCCGAGGCGGGCGGATCACAAGGTCAGGAGATCGAGACCATCCTGGCTAACACGGTGAAACCCCGTCTCTACTAAAAATACAAAAAATTAGCCAGGCATGGTGGCGGGCGCCTGTAGTCCCAGCTACTCGGAGAGGCTGAGGCAAGAGAATGGCGTGAACCTGGGAGGCGGAGCTTGCAGTGAGCCGAGATGGCGCCACTGCACTCCAGCCTGGGTGACAGAGCGAGACTCTGTCTCAAAAAAAAAAAAAAGAATAAATAAATAAAAATAAAAATAAACTTTCAGCCATGAGTTAATAATACAAAATGATGAAATACCAAAGAGCTGTTCTTTTCTGAGTACAAATTCTTAATTGATTTGAGTCCAAAATAGATTAACAAACTAGATTCTCCATTTTTTCTCACCGAACAGAGAATAGACCTCTATAAACCATTAATCCATTTATGGGGATCATCAGATGGTCAGATTGCAAAACCAATTCCCCAGATTAGTAGAGAGCAAAAGACCAGAGTTAGCAGAGTTCTCTTGCTGCTTTGGATTCACCTTTTAGAGCCAAGAAAAGAGGTATGCAGGCTTAAGCATAAGGTACACCATTTCTTTGATGAAGAAGTTTGCCTGCCTTTGGTTGATACATCTATAGGATGTCTCAAGGGGACCTCCAAAATTGTTAAAAGAAATTTTCCAGAAAAAGATACACTGACTCTAGCACAGATATACAATAAACATGTATTGAAGGATTTTACTCATCTGATATAAGGGAGCCAGGCAAATGTTATAACCAGTTCAAAGGACAAGTCAAACAGCACAAATTTATGTAGGGTAAAGAAATGTTGAGATGAGTTGCAAATTGAGACAAAACTGATTTTTCCAGGACTGAGTTGAGAAGGGAGTCACATCTATGAGAGAGGACAGACTATATATCTCTCAATTATAGTTGATTCTCCTTATTCACAGTTACGTTCTTTAAAGTCACTATGAAACAGTAAATTAGCAGGAATTCTTATTCCTCGGGATATACATGGTTAGGTTCCTGCAGGCCTCTGGTGGCATAGTTTGTCATCTGACCAGTACATAACCTTGTTTTGTATGTGTTTTTGTTTAAAGACACCTTATTTAATACAGTTAATTCATCAACATTGAACTCACAGCCAACAGCACTGTAACTCATGCCTAAACAAAGCTTATCTGAAACACATATTGGCACATCACAGCTTTCTTGGAACACTAGATAACATTTCAGCACAGTGTTTGGGGACCATTTTAAACAGTGAAATTACCAAAAAGCAGCACAGAAATGCAAAAAATTGGCACTAAATAGAGCACAAAAAGTATGCTTGTTTACAGTATGAGGGCTGAAACAAGAAGACAGAGCATATCCTGCTTCACCTCATTTAGAAATGTGTGTTATGGGACTAAAATTTTTTGACATTCTCCACATGTCACAAATGATCACAGAAGCACCATGGGCATTGATTTAGGAGTCACAAATAAACTTTAGGTGAATTCACGAAAGATTTTTTTTTTTCATACATAGCTTTTTCCTCCCAATGTTTAATCCTGGATCCTTTCTGTGGCTAGGAAAGTACTGCTAAGGCGTGAACACGAGAGAGAATTACATATGGTGGCTTAGTGACGTTCCTGGTATATTATAGGTTAAATAGGATTCTGAGAATCCCTATAAGTAGCTTGCAAATCTCTGGGAGTGGTTTTTGGCTATTTGTGTAGTTTTTTTCTCCAGAAAAATGTGTTCTAAATTTCTAATGACTGATTTTCAGATGTACTTTTGGAACACAAAAGCTGGAGTAATGGATTACTACCTTGGTTTGTTTTGTGGCAAATGCTGAATAGTTCCAACTACTGCTTTGAAAATAATAGTAATATTATGTAGCAAGTATATTATTTGAAAAGATAAAATTTCAGGGGGCCGTTGACTGTCACATCAAAGCAGTATTTTGGGGTTTGAGAGGTGGCACAGCTACAGCAGGTGTAGAGTATTACTAATCTAACAAATATTTCAGGTGCCTCATGTTTTCACTTTATTTGCTTGTTTAATTCACTTTATATAAATTTCATGGAAAGACTTGCTTTGCCAGTGTATCCGAAACCGCTGTTATTTCTCCACAGTATTTTCTATAGAAGATCTAGGATACTTTTACATTATTCTGAACCATTTACCCCCTACTGTACCCCACCCCCATATTTACCTAATTGGTAATTTCAAAGAGACTTTTAAAGTGAAATTCCTAAAAAGCTATTTTTCTTTTCTCCTTCTTAAAATTATATGTTAGGGTTATGCTCTGCTTTCAGCCAGATATAATATGGGTACATAGCTTGGTGAAGAATCTTGAAACCTTCCAAGTACCAGTGTACCTTGCTTTGGCCTCCCAAAGCTTTGCTCTTCTGATCCCATGCTTCAGTTGGAAGTGACTGTCAGTTACGTCAGTTTGTGCCAAATTATGTAGTACTTGTTCTGTGCACAAATGGAGAGTAGGAAAAATCATTTAGCTGTTCACTTGCAAACTCATGTCAGGGTTTGAGATTAGGTTATTGGAGAAGAAAGACCTTTCACAGAACATCAATCAAGGTTACTTGAGGTAAAACATTTCACAGGCAATAAAAGAACTGATGGATGTTTGTATTTTTGTATTACTGAACAATAAATGATTCTGTATAAAAATGAATGGAATTGATTTTATTTTTCTGTCTTATATGTGAAATTCATAAGTTAATTGTGGCCTGGTTTTGTTCAGAAGTTGGAGTTTTTTGGCATTTGAAAAGATGATTATATCGTTTATATCATAGGAAATAGAATATTCCACTCACAATGTGGAGATCTACAAAATAAACTGGCATATTTCAGAAAAAGAAATTAGGCATGGGATGTTAAAGATCACATTTTAAGTTAAGTTTACTACAGCATTTTCCAAAGGTACTTCTCTGATACTAGGGCATAAAGTTCAAACTATTTTTGTGAAAGCGTTTCAGTGTGTGAAACAGCAAAGGGAGTCAGTTTCTCATCATTTAGGTGCTGGTAGTTGGGTTTGTGGCAAATCTGTGCCACATGGCTACTGTCCTCTAGAAAGTGACGGCAGCACTGGGAGCTTTACCCATCCCTGGTGCAGCTGCCTTGGGCTCCATTGCTTTGATCTTCTTCTGTTGCACAGCTGGGAAGAGCAAGGGGCTGGTTTTCAGTACCCTAATAGGACAACATATGGGACCATTATGATTGTAGACTATACCTTCATTTTATATAAGCATTCTTCAGAGAGTGCAAGTATTTTCACTTCCATGTTCCCATTCAGAAAAATAAGTTTGGGCTCTTTCTTTTAAAAAAAAATTATTTTAGGGTTAAAGACCTAGAAATGTAAACATTTAATATCTACATTTTATTTCTAGCAAAATACATTCTTTCGTTTTAGCAACAAGTGTCAAATAGGAAGTAGAAAAGATGAGTATAATTCGTCTAACTTACCTGTTCTTAAGCACACATGCTTAATGTCCTTTCAAGTGTTATTCTTAGAGTTTTATCTTTTTAGCTCAGCTTCACTGTTTGCTCAAGTAACCTTTATATTCGAGTACAGTGGGACCAGTAAATTTGTTCATCCAGGTACTGTAACATAAACACCTTGGAGGAGGATGCTTGGAAATGTGATCAGATTCTTAACAGTATCTCAAAAAACAGCAAATTTTTATTACGATGACAGCCCTACATAGTAGAAAAGTTTTCTGAATAATGAATAGAAAATCCAAAGAGAGATGTATGTGGATTCTTAGTCTCTATTGTGAATTGTCATTGGACTTCCTCATATGCTCCTTTGCGTTTAGAGAAGCACAGTTGCATGTGCAACTTTGGAAACAAAGTTGTTTGCCACAGAAAAATGGGAAGATAGATAATAAATTTTTTGCCCTACACATCCTAACAATCATGAGTGGTCAGTGGTAATTATATAGAGATGGATCCTATTAGCAAATGCAGGCTTCTTCTCTGTGTATTTTTGTTTGTTTTTCACAGGGTGCTTTGCCTATCCACATTCCAATCTCTCTGTCATGATACTTCTATTTATTGTTATCACCATCAACAGCAACTGTAAGCTGGCTCACAATTCCCAGGAGCCAGCTCACTCCTTAGTTACCAGGAGAAAACCCAAAGTAGTTGTTCTTTTATGTGTATAAAACTTCATTCTTCTCACATTGCAGTGACCCTGACCACATTTTGAAACTCCATAACCAGAATAGATATTAGATCTGTGTCTGAGATCTGATACCCTGGCGGCTGAAAGGGTAATTGAGTGAATGAGAGAGTGATTATCAGTTTTGTGTTTGTGTGTATATTACTAGTTCCTAGATACTTGAGTGCTTTCTCATTTCTTCTGCAGTTTCTTTCCTAATGTCTTTATTAACCTGGAGAGTGTGTGTTGGGAGGTAATAAGAGGAGAGAGAACTTAGGTTTCTTACCTATCATTTGGCAAGAAAAGATTATGGAGGTCATGGGTTAATTTTCCAGCTATCATTTTAACCAAATACAGAATCTACACTAGAAACCATTTCCTTCCTCATAATTGTGGGAGAGCACATAGGGAACATAATTTTATTTTACAGGGATTCTTAAAGTCTTTTCAACATATTTTTTCAAATAAAAGGAAATGAATGAAATAGATAAAACCTGTAACTGCAGGATATTTTTAAAGAAATGCAGTTTTATTAATAAAGTACTTAGGTGTTAAAGTCCATCTTGGTTAAAATCCTGGTTTTGCCACTTATTAGCCCTGTGACCTTAGGCTGTTTATTTTCTCAATATTTTTTCCTTTAAGTTAATGTAAAATTAAGATATATATATTATAATGCCTTCCGTATAGCCATGCAACCTATAAACTCCGCACATAAAATTTCAATAAAAATACATTTCAAGCACTCAGCATGGGGACTAGAACATACTACCTAGTACACCAGGAATGCTCTTGCCTCAGGGGCCTTTGCAATTACTGTTCTCTGCCTACTTCTCAGGGAGGGAGGTCTCCCCTGTATACCCCATCTAAAATGTTTTCTCCTAGGTTAGATTATAGCTAGCTATACCCGAAACATCACAGATTCAAATTTAATGGGCTCTAATGTAATGGAAATTTTATAGAGACATGTTGCTACGAAGTTGTGAGTCAAATTTGAGGACCAAATAATACTTAACATTTATTGAGTGCCTACTGTAAACCACAAGAGACAATGTAGCATAATAGGTAAGGCAAAGCCTCCAGAATCTGGCCGTCTATGTTTAAATCCTGATTCTGCCCCTTCTTGGCTGAGTGACCTTATGCTAGTTGCCTAACCTCTCTGAGCCTCACTTTACTCACCTGTACAAGGGGAATAATATTACTTCATATAAAGGTTTTAGGAAAAGTAACTTTCTCATAGAACTCAATAAATGATTGTTAAGTCAGTTGCTTTCTAAGCACTTTACATGAATTATCACATCGTTATGAAGTACAAGACATGTACTTTAATCCTCATGACAACCTTATGAAAGACAAACTTTTCTTATGCCCTTTAGTAAATTTTTTGAAATGGAGATAACTACTTGTTAACGTACGTACTTTATAAGTCCAGATTCTCTTAAAGTAAGCTATAGCTTTGTAACTTTAATGGATAAGAAAGTTCTCAAAACATATATTCTACTCTGAAAGTAAGGTTATGTTGAGCAAGTAAATTAATATTTTCTCTCCTGGATTCTGATGTTTCATTTGCTTTCCTGCTTCCCCATTTCCTTATAGTTATTGGACTTTCTTTGGAGATGGAGTTCCAGCAGTTGGGAATGTAATATTCTCTTATGGATAAAGTAGATTAAAATTTTAAATTAAAATACTCTGTTAAATGTTGTTACTTTCCTTTGTGAACAGTAGCAGTAGTATACTTTGATGAGTTGAGTTTCATAGGTTTAACTTTTGTGGTAAAACTAATACTAACTAAGGGACTATTGAAATGTAAGCTTTGTGGCAGAAAGTACTATACTTACCAAGATCAAGAAGCTCATTTAATTAGACTATATAATAATCACATTTTGGACATTTTATATATGACTGCATGATACAGCCATGAATTAGATGTTTCAAGATTAGTTATTTGAATAAAGTCCTGAGAGAAGAATAAATTACAGGTGTGGGAAAATGGATTTTATGAAGAAAAGTGAATGTTATAGGGGTTGCCTAGCTTAGGGAATAAAAGAATGACTTAATTACATTTTTAAGGAGGAGGATGTTGATTTGTTTCCCATGTTTTAGGAGAACTAAAGAATAGGACTTAATGCAGAAAACGTGGACATACATATACCCAGTTTTCAAAATTACAAAATGCTGGAATGGCTTTGGAAGGAAAACATAAATACTCAGAAGAGAACAGACAGCTTTGATTAGTGGCCCTTACTTTTTTATGCACAAAAATCTCCTGGAATTGATAAAGCGTAGTTTCCTGGGCCCCTACCAGAGATTCTGATCTAGTGGGCCTTTGGTCAGGCCTAACAATTTGTGCTCTTTATCAGGTACTCCCATCTGAGTCCAATTAGTGCAGATAGCCCTTGAAATAAATGTTGAAAATCAATTTTTGAGTTTAATCAGTAGCCTGTCCAAGACCAGGGGATTGAACCAAGTAACCTCTCATGGTCCACTTCAGCTATGTAGTACACACATGCACCCACACACACGTACATATATATACGTTTACATATTTTTCTATATCCCTTTGGAAGAGTTCCAAACTCTTGTAAAGAAACCAACTTTTAGAAGAATAGTGAGGTTGGTTATAATGTTCATCGCTCTTCATTGCAGCTATTTTAAAGGCCTATGTTAAACCACATAGAGTAATGGAAATTTTTACATAATACATAGATATCAGTAATTGAGCAAGGTGAAATTGAATCGTAGTTTACATCTTTAACTTGAGATATGGTAAACTGCAGGCAATCTTTTGGACCCTTTTCTCACAGAGGATTATAAGAGAACAAATAGTAAGTATATCTCAGATGTGTTGACATATGCTCTTGATGATAAATGAACATTAAGTTATAAAAGCTGGCCTCTGCTTGCTATGCTCTTCAGGTATCCTCTTTAATTCTGTTTCTGTGGATTTGTCTTTGTTTTTTCCTCCTAGGATGGAGCTATGACGTTGAAGAGAGGAAGGTTCCAAAACCCAAGTCCAAGTCTTATGGTGCAAACTTTTCTTGGAACAAAAGAACAAGAGTGTCCACAAAATAGGTTGGCACTGACTATATCTGTGCTTGACTGTGAATAAAGTCAGCTGTGCAGTATTTATAGTCCATGTATAATACATCTCTTAATCTCCTAATAAATTTGACCTTTAAACTACAGATACATTTTGTGGTGTCTATTTTAAATGTTTTTTGATGTCTCAAATTGAGCATGTTTCAATTTCCTATATATAGAGGAGATTTGAGGTGATCATACCTTTGGGAAGTCTTGGTACTTAGAATCTATTAACAGGAATGCTTGAAATCAGCTGGAACATTGAAGTTTTATATTTGTTTTTTATAGCCATTCTCAAGTTAATATTGTTTATAAATCACCAGCCAACATTATTAAAATGTCATCTTAGAAATGGTTTTATCATAGGTAGAGAAGTACACGATAACACTGCAGTCTTATAAACTTAAACCCCTATCTTGTTATTATTAAAGTTCTCTTCTTTTAATTACAACTTTATAATTTACTAAGGTACTTTGAGCCTGAATGAATTGCATTTCATAGTAATCTCTGCCCAGAAATCAACACTTCATGATTATGAGGAGTTCAGGTAAAGATTTCATATTCTTAGGAATTAAGACTCAGACAAAATAAAAATCAGTTCATTCACGGGGATTTGTAATATTCACTGTTTTTTTTGTTTTTTGAAATATAAGTAGATATATGCTTTTATGGTTAATCATTTAGGTCATACATTATGAGTTAAACACATGCTTTGTTTGGCTATTCAAAGAACACTTTCTATACTAACCCTCATAATAACCCTATTAGCAGAAACTATTATTTTACCCATTTTGCAAAGAAAAGACAAAAATCAAGGCTGAAAATGATTAACTAGCCTGCTCAAGATCACACAGGTCATGCGCTGTGGCTCATGCCTGTGATCCCAGCTATGCAGAAGACTGAGGTGGGAGAATCACTTGAAGCCAGGAGTTCGAGACCAGCTTGAGCAACATAGCAAGGCGCCATCTCTAAAAATATATAAATAAATAATTTTTAAAATAAATAAATTAGCATGGCATAGTGGCATTCGTGTGTAGTCAGCTACTCGGAAGGCTGAGGCAGGAGGATCACTTCACCTCAGGAGGTCAAGGCTGTGGTGAGCTATCATCATGCCACTGTACTCCAGCCTAAGCAACAGAGTAAGACCCTGTATCTTTAAAAAAAAAAGTAACGCAAGTCCTAAGTGCCAAATCTGGGACTTGAACTTATGTCTGTCTTCAAAACTCATAATCTATTTTTAGTTCTGAAAATAATTAAAAATAGCTACTGGAGTTAATGTCAGATGATTTCTTAGGATTTTTAATGTTATTTGATGTTTCAAAAGTTATAAACTAAATATACATTTTCTTACAACTGCATTTCTGAAAACAATAGCTCTCATTGACATAGTTTTGGAGAGCATATTGGCAGCCTTTTTTCAAAATGTTAACTTCATATTCCATTTAATTTGAAAAATGCACTTACAGGCAAATAGCCAAATAGCCTGTAGATATACAGAGGTAAATGTCCAAAGATGTTTATTGTAAAATTGTTTCTAGTAGCTAAAATGTCGAAACAATCTGAACATCTATTAAAGGCAGAATAGAGTTCAAGAGTATGATACAGCTATTTAAAACAACAACAAAAAAGTGTATTAGCTTTCTGGAATGAAGTTCAAGGTATATTGCTAAGTGAAAAACACCAAGAATAGTAGATAACATGTGGGGGTGAAGTGAGGCAGCAGATGCTTACATATATGTACCTGGAATATTTTAGAGAAGATATATAAGAAATTTTTTTATGGCTTATATTCTTCACATATATATATATATATATATATATATGAACCCTTAAATTTTTAACATTAGGTATATCTCCTAATCTATCCTCCCCCCCTCCCCACCCCACAAAAGGCCCCAATTGTGTGATTTCCCCATTGTTCAATTCCCACCTATGAGTGAGAACATGCAGTGTTTGGTTTTTCATCCTTGCGATAGTTTACTGAGAATGATGGTTTCCAGCTTCATCCATGTCCCTACAAAGGACATGAACTCATCATATTTTATAGCTGCATAGTATTCCATGGTGTATATGTGCCACATTTTCTTAATCCAGTCTATCATTGTTGGACATTTGGGTTGGTTCCAAGTCTTTGCTATTGTGAATAGTGCCGCAGTAAACATACGTGTGCATGTGTATTTATAGGAGCATAATTTATCATCCTTTGGGTATATACCCAGTAATGAGATGGCTGGGTCAAATGGTATTTCTAGTTCTAGATCCCTGAGGAATCGCCACACTGACTTCCACAATGGTTGAACTAGTTTACAGTTCCACCAACAGTGTAAAAGTGTTCCTATTTCTCCACATCCTCTCCAGCACCTGTTGTTTGCTGACTTTTTAATGATTGATTGCCATTCTAACTTGTGTGAGATGGTATCTCATTGTGGTTTTGATTTGCATTTCTCTGATGGCCAGTGATGATGAGCATTTTTTCATGTGTCTTTTGGCTGCATAAATGTCTTCTTTTGAGGAGTGTCTGTTCATATCCTTCACCCACTTTTTGATGGGGTTTTTTTTTTCTTGTAAATTTGCTTGAGTTCATTATACATTTGGATATTAGCCCTTTGTCAGATGAGTAGATTGCAAAAATTTTCTCCCATTCTGTAGGTTGCCTGTTCACTCTGATGGTAATTTCTTTTGCTGTGCAGAAGCTCTTTAGTTTAATTAGATCCCATTTGTCAATTTTGGCTTTTGTTGCCATTGCTTTTGGTGTTTTAGACATGAAGTCCTTGCCCATGCCTATGTCCTGAATGGTATTGCCTAAGTTTTCTTCTAGGGTTTCTATGGTTTCAGGTCTAACATTTAAGTCTTTAATCCATCTTGAATTAATTTTTGTATGGGGTGTAAGGAAGGGATCCAGTTTCAGCTTTCTGCATATGGCTAGCCAGTTTTCTCACCACCATTTATTAAATAGGGAATCATTTCCCCATTTGTTTTTGGGATATCACCACCGATCCCAGAGAAATACAAACTACCATCAGAGAATACTGTAAACACCTCTACGCAAATAAAATAGAAAATCTAGAAGAAATGGATAAATTCCTCGACACATATACCCTCCCAAGACTAAACCAGGAAGAAGTTGGATCTCTGAATAGACCAATAACAGGCTCTGAAATTGAGGCAATAATTAATAGCTTACTAACCAAAAAAAGTCCAGGACCAGATGGATTCACAGCCGAATTCTACCAGAGGTACAAGAAGGAGCTGGTACCATTCCTTCTGAAACTATTCCAAGCAATAGAAAAAGAGGGAATCCTCCCTAACTCATTTTATGAGGCCAGCATCATCCTGATACCAAAGCCTGGCAGAGACACAACAAAAAAGAATTTTAGACCAATATCCCTGATGAATATTGATGCAAAAATCCTCAATAAAACTACTGGCAAACTGAATCCAGCAGCACATCAAAAAGCTTATCCACCATGATCAAGTGGGCTTCATCCCTGGGATGCAAGGCTGGTTCAACATATGCAAATCAATAAATGTAATCCAGCATATAAACAGAGCCAATGACAAAAACCATATGATTATCTCAATAGATGCAGAAAAGGCCTTTGACAAAATTCAACAACCCTTCATGCTAAAAACTCTCAATAAATTATTGATTGGATGTATCTCAAAATAATAAGAGCTATCTATGACAGACCCACAGCCAATATCATACTGAATGGGCAAAAACTGGAAGCATTCCCTTTGAAAACTGGCACAAGAGAGGGAGGCCCTCTCTCACCACTCCTATTCAACATAGTGTTGGAAGTTCTGGCCAGGGCAATCAGGCAAGAGAAGGAAATAAAGGGTATTCAATTAGGAAAAGAGGAAGTCAAGTTGTCCCTGTTTGCAGATGACATGATTGTATATCTAGAAAACCCCATTGTCTCAGCCCCAAATCTCCTTAAGCTGATAGGCAACTTCGGCAAAGTCTCAGGATACAAAATCAATGTACAAAATCACAAGCATTCTTACACACCAATAACAGACAAACAGCCAAATCATGAGTGAACTCCCATTCACAATTGCTTCAAAGAGAATAAAATACCTAGGAATCCAACTTACAAGGGATGTGAAGGACCTATTCAAGGAGAGCTACAAACCACTGCTCAATGAAATAAAAGAGGACACAAACAAATGGAAGAACATTCCATGCTCATGGGTAGGAAGAATCAACATCATGAAAATGGCCATACTGCCCAAGGTAATTTATAGATTGAATGCCATCCCCATCGAGCTACCAATGACTTTCTTCACAGAATTGGAAAAAACTACTTTAAAGTTCATATGGAACTAAAAAAGAGCCTGCATTGCCAAGTCAATCCTAAGCCAAAAGAACAAAGCTGGAGGCATCACGCTACCTGACTTCAAACTATACCACAAGGCTACAGTAACCAAAACAGCATGGTACTGGTACCAAAACAGAGATATGGACCAATGGAACAGAACAGAGCCCTCAGAAATAATGCCGCATATCTACAACCATCTGATCTTTGACAAACGTGACAAAAAGAAGAAATTCTTAATGGTGACTTTAATGGATGCCTTTGGTTGTGGGAAAGGGGGAGGTCTTTTACATTTACTTCTGCTTTTAATACACTGGTTAAATTATTACCATACAGATGTAATATATATTTTTATAATTATATACATACACACAGATGAAGAAAACCCACTACATTTCGTATGTTGGCCATCTTAAGCCTTACTTGACTAATATACATTTTAATAATTACTATTTTAGAATTTTATTTCAGATGAAAGGTAAACTTCTAAGAAATAAAGTAAACCTATTAAGTTACCCAGTTTTGCTGGACCCTTTCCTTACACCATATACAAAAATTAACTCAAGATGGATCAAAGACTTAAATGTAAAACCCAGAACTATAAAAACCCTAGGCAATACCATTCAGGACACAGGCAGGGGCAAAGATTTCATGACAAAAACGCCAAAAACAATTGCGACTAAAGCAAAAATTGACAAATGGGATCTGATCAAACAGCTTCTGCACAGCAAAAGAATCTATCATTGGAGTAAACAGACAACCTACAGAATGGGAGAAAAATTTTGCAATTTATCCATCTGACAAAGGACTAATATCCAGAGTCTACAAGGAACTTAAGTTTATAAGGAAAACCCCCATTAAAAAGTGGCCAAAGGACATAACAGACACTTCTCAGAAGACACACATGCAGCCAACAAACATGAAAATAAGATCAACATCACTGGTCATTAGAGAAATGCAAATCGAAATCACAGTGAGATACTATTTTATGCCAGTCAGAATGGCTACTATTAAAAAGTTAAAAAAACAACAGATGCTGGTAAGGTTGTGGAGAAAAAGGAGTGCTTTCACACTCTTGGTAGGAGTTTACATTAGTTCAACCGTTGTGGAAGACAAAGTAGTGATTCCTTAAAGATGTAGAGGCAGAAATACCATTTGACCCAGAAATTTCATTACTGGGTATATACCCAAAGGAATATAAATCATTTTATTATAAAGATACATGCATGTGTGTGTTCATTGCAGCACTATTCACAATAGCAAAGACATGGAATCAACCTAAATGTCCGTCAGTGATAGACTGGATAAAGAAAATGTACATACACACCCTGGCATACTATGGAACCATAAAAAACAATGAGATCATGTCCTTTGCAGAGCCATGGATGGAGTTGGAAACCATTATCTTCAGCAAACTAACAAAAGAACAGAAAACCAAACACTTCATGTTCTCACTTATAAGTGGGAGCTGATAGACGAGAACACATGGCAGGGAACAACACACACTGGGGCCTATTGGTAAGGACTGGGGAAGGAGAGCATCAGAAAGAATAGCTAATGGATGCTGGGTGTAATACCTAGGCAACGGGATGATCTGCAGAAACCACCATGGCACATGTGTACTTATGTAACAAATCTGCACATCCTGCACATGTACCCCTGAACTTAAAAGTTGAAGGAAAAAAAACCATCCCAAAGCCAAAAGTAAATAAAATACTGTCTTCAAGTAGTGCTCTTAACATAACTTCCGGCCAGGCACAGTGGCTCACGCCTGTAATCCCAGCACTTTGGAAGGTTGACGTGGCAGCATCACTTGAGCCCAGGAATTCAAGATAAGCCTGGGCAACATAGTGGGACCCTCTCTACAAAGAAAAAAAAATTGTTCGGTTTTGGAAAAATCCACAAATACATGGAAATTAAACAACATGCTCCTGAACACCCAATGAATCAAAGAAATTAAGGGGGAATTCACCTTTTGCCAGACATGATGGCTCACACCTGTAATCCCAGCACTTTTGGAAGCCAAGGCAGGAGTATTGCTTGAGCCCAGGAGTTCAGACCAGCCTGAGCGACATGGCAACAGGCCAATATGTCTGATATGGGCATACGCCCATCTCTACAGAAAATAAAATTAGCCAGGCCTGGTGGTGTGTGCCTGTGGTCCCAGCTATTCAGGTGGCTGAGTTGGGAGGATTACTTGAGCCCAGGAGGTTGAGGCTGCAGTGAGCCATGTTCAGGTCACTGTACTCCAGCCTGGGTGACAGAACAAGACCCTGTCTCAAATATATATATATATATTTTTTCAAATGAAATTGGACATAAACATACCATGCAGCAAAAATCAGTTCTAAGAGGGAAGGATATAGCAATAAATGCCTACATCAAAAAAGAAAGATCTCAATTAATGACACCCCAGGAAAGTATAAAAAGAACAAATTAGACCCAAAGTTAGTAGAAGGAGGAAATAATAAAAATCAGAACAGAAATGAAGTAGATACTAGAAAAACAATAGAAAACAACAAAACCAAGAATTGGTTTTTTGAAAAGATAATGTTTATAAACCCTTAGCTAGACTAAGAAAAAAAGAAGACTCAAAGGAGTGATATTACAATTGATACCACAGAAATACAAAGGCTCATAAAAGACCACTATGAATAATTACACACTAACAAATTGGATAACCTAGAAGTAATCAATTTCTAGACACATACAACATATCAAGGCTGAACGAAAAAAAATAGAAAATGTCAACAAATCAATGAGTACGAAAATTGAATCAGCAGTAAAAAGTCTCCCATCAAAGAAAATCCAAGTAACTAATGGCTTCACTACTGAGTTCTACTAAGCATTCAAAGAATTAATATAAATCCTCAAACTCTTCCTGAAAACTGAATAGGAGGGAATACTTCCCAAATCATTTTACAAGGCCGGCATTACCCTGATATCAAAGCCAGGCAAAGACACTATAAGAAAAGAAAATTACAGGCCAGTTTCCCTGATGAACACAGATGTAAAAATTCTCAACAAAGTACTTACAAAACAAATTCAATCACACATTTAAAGGATTGTAAATCATGATCAAGTGGGATTTATCACTGGGATGCAAGGATGGTTCAACATATGTAAATCTAAAAATGTGATATACCACAGTAACAGAATGAAGGACAAAAACCATATGATCATCTCCACAGATGTCAAAAAACATTTGACAAAGTTTAACACCTGTTCAAGATAAAGGCTCTCAACAAATTAGGTATAGAAAGAATGTACCTCAACATAATAAAGGCCATACATGAGAAGCCCACAACTAACACATACTCAACAGGGAGAAGTTGAAAGCTTTTTTCCAGAGATCAAGAACAAGACAAGGATGTTCACCCTTGCCACTTCTATTCAACATAGAAGTTGTAGCCAGATCAGTTAGGCAAGAGAAAAAGTATAACATCCAAATTGGAAAGGAAGAAGTTAAATTATCCCAATTTTTTTTGCATATTCTGTCCATGCCCCCTGCCCCCAATCTCTCTGTCTCTACACATGCACGCACACACACAGTCATGTGTTGCTTAATGACAGGGATATGTTCTGATAAATGGGTCGTCATTAGGCAATTTCATCTTTGAACATCATAGAGTGTGCTTACACAAGCCTAGATAGTAGATAGCCTACTACATACCTAGGCTATATGGTATAGCCTATTGCTCCTAGGCTACAAACCTGTACAGCATGTTACTATAAGAATAATACAGTAGGCAGTTGTAACCCAATGGGAGGTATTTGTGTATCTAAACATATCTACCCATAGGAAAGATATAGTAAAAATATAGTATAAAAGATGAAAGTTGGTATACCTGTATAGGGCACTTAAGCATGTATGGAGCTTGTAGGACTGAAAGTTGCTCTGGGTGTCAATGAGGGGTGAATGATTGTAAAGACCTAGGACATTACTGTATACTACCATATACTACTGTAAGCTTTATAAACAGTGTGCACTTAACCTATACTAAATTTTTAGAAGATACTTTTCCTTCAATAAACTTTTGTTTACTGAAACTTTTAACTTCATAAACCTTAATTTTTTAAATGTTTTGACTCATAGCACTTAACTGCAATCAGTTCATTGTACAATGCTACAAAAATATTTTCTTTCATATATTCTTGTCATAAGCTTTTATTTTTAAAATTTGTTATTTTTACTTTACTTTTTAAACTGTTAAAATCAAAGACACAGACACACAATTAACTTAGGCCTACAAAGAGTCAGGATCATCAATCATCACTATCTTCCACCTCTACATTTTGTCCCTGGAAGGTCTTCAAGGGTAATAATAAATGGGCTGTCATTTCCTATTATGCCTTCTTCTGGAATACCTCCTGAAGGAGCCTACTTGAGGCTGTTTTACAGCTAACTTTTTTTTAATAAATAGGAGTACACTCTAAAAAAAATAGAGTAAATACAAAATCCAGTAACACAGTTATCATTATCAAGTATTACATACTGTCCATAATTATATGTGAGATATATATAATATATATGCTTATATATTATATGTATTTATAAATATATATATTTATATATATAAAACCTCCTGAGGTCAGGAGTTTGAGACCAGCCTGGCCAACATGGTGAAACCCCATTTCTACTAAAAAAAAAAAAATACAAAAATTAGCTGGGCATGGTGGTGCATGCCTGTAATTCCAGCTGCCTGAGGGGCTGAGGCAGGATAATTGCTTAAGCCAGGGAGGCAGAGGCTGCAGTGAGCCAAGACTGTGCCATTGAACTCAAGCCTGGGCAACAGAGCGAAACTCATTATATATATATATATATAAAAAATACATAATTATTTTTATATTTTTTATATAATATTTATATAGAAATATAATATATACTATATAGAAATATATTATACAACATTTATATTTATATATTATATAGAATTTAAAATATAAAATATATAATTTATATATTTTACATATAATTTATTTAGATATTTATATGTAAATATATATTTAGATATTTATATGTAAATATATATTTAGATATTAATATATATTTAGATATATAAAATAATATATTTATATATAAATATATAGTATATATAAAATATATAAATATATGGTATGTAAAATATAAATATATACACATATATGTAATATTTTTATATTAATATTTCTATATAATATGTAAATATAAATATGTTATATATATTATTATGTGGCACATGACTGTGTTTGTGTACACATCCGTAAGACTTGACCAAAAATAGTTAGAACTAATAAATGGATTCAGTAAAGTTACGGAATTCAAAATCAACAAATAAAAACTGGTAGCATTTTTAACACTAACAATAAACTATTCAAAAAAGAAATCAGGAGAATAATCACATTTACAGTAGCTATAAAAATTATAAAATACAAGGAATAAATTTAACGGAGATGAAAGGTCTGTAAACTGAAAACTATAAAACATTGATAAAAGACACTGAAGGTGACCCAAATAAATGGAAAGATATGCTGTGTTCATGGTTCAGAAAAATTTTACAAATTGCCTTAAAAGGAATTCAAAGTAATGGTGTTAAGGAAACTTAGCAAGATATAGGAGGGTACAGATAAACAATTCACAGAAATCTGGAAAATAATTCATGACCTGAATGAGGAATTTAACAAAGTGATAGATATCATTAAAAAGAACCAAATAGAAGTCTTGGCATGGAAGAATTCAACTAATTAAATAAATACAATTGAAAGCTTCAATAGCGGACTAGATCAAGCAGAAAGAATCTATACACTTGAAGACAGATCTTTTTAAATGACTCAGAAGAGACAAAAGAAAAATGAGAAAGTGAAAACAGCCTAACAGATATATATGATATTATTAAATAAACATCCGCCATCCACATTATGGGAGTTTCAGAAGGAAAGGGAACAAAAAAAGGAGACAAAGTTTATTTAATAAAATAATTGCTGAAAACTTCCCAAATTTTTGCAAAGATCTGGACATTTAATTCCATGAAGCTCAAAAGTCCCCAAAAACACCGAACCCAAAGAAGTTCTCCCCAAGGCACATTATACTCACACTGTCAAAGGTCAAAAAGAATTTTAAAAGCAGCAAGAGAATAGCATCAAATCACATGTAAGGGAATCCCCATTAGACTCTCAGTGGATTTCTCAGCCAAAACCTGTGGGCCAGGAGAAAATTGAATGATACATTCAAACTGGTAAATTAAAAAGACAAACAAAGAAACAGAAACCCTGCTAGCCAAGAATACCCAGCAAAGATGTCATTTAAAAATGAAGGATAGTCTTTCACAAACAAGAAAAAGCTGAGGGAATTCATTACCACTAGACCTGCCTTACAAGAAACACTTAACGGAGTTCTTCAAGTGGAAATGAAAAGATAATTACTATCATGAATACATACAAAAATGTAAAGTTCACTAATATTGATAAATACATAGTCAAATCCAGAATATTCCAATACTATAATGGTGGTTTATAAATCATACATAACTTTAGTATGAAAGTCAACATGGTCAAACATAAAGTTAAAATAATTTCTCAAGGAACACACAATATAAAGAGATGTAACTTGTGACATCAAAAGACCACAAGAGAGGAGGAAAAGAACAAAAGAGCTACACAACAACCCATAGCAGTGATATAGTTTAAATATATGCCCCTTCCAAGTCTCATGTTGAATTTTAATTCCCAGTGTTGGAGGTGGGATGGCTTGGTGCTGTCCTTGCAGTAGTGAGTTCTCATGAGATCAGGTTCTTCTAAAGTGTGGCACCTCCTCTCCCCAACTCTCTCTCTTGCTTTCACCATGTGACATGCTCACTCCTGCTACTCCATCTGCCATGAGTAAAATCTCCCTACAGCCTCCTCAGAAGCTGAACAGATGCCAGTGCCATGCTTCCTGTACAGCCTGCAGAACTGTGAGACAAACCTCTTTTCTTTATAAATTATCTAGTCTCTAGTGTTTCTTTATGGCAATACAAGAATGGACTAATACAAATAGGAAGTTGTTACTTATCAATAATAACTGAATGTAAATGGATTAAATCCTCCAATCAAAAGATATAAAGTGGCTAAATGGATTAAAACAAAAACAAGATCCAACTATATGCTCTGTACAAGAGACCCACATATGCTTTAGAGACACACATAAGCTGAAAGTGAAAGGATAGAAGAAGGTATTCTGTGCAAATAGTAACCGAAAGAGAACAGGATGGCTATAATTATATGTGATAAAAATTGACTTCAGGTCAAAAACTGTCATGAGAAAAAGTCATTATTTAATGATAAAAGGATCAGATAATCAAGTGGAAATAGCCATTATAAATATATATGCACCCACCACAGGAGCACCTAAGTACATAAAGCAAATATTAATGGACTTGAAGGGAGAAATAGATAGCACACAATAATAGGTTTCAATACCCCACTTTCCAAACAGAAAATTAATAAAGAAATACTGGATTTCAATTGTACTTTTGGCCAAATGGGCCTAACAGACATATACACAACTTTCCATCCAACAGCAGTAGAATGTGCATTTTCTTTCTCCAGCACACATGGAACATATGACAGGATAGAGCATGTGTTAGGCCACAATGCAGTCTTAACAAATTTAAAATTAAAATCATGTCTAGTATTATTTCAGACCACAATGTTATGTAACTAAAAATAACAAGAGGAATCTTGGAAAATTGACAAGTAAGTGGATATTAAACAAGATGCTCCTGAAAAAGCAATGGGTAAAAAAAAAAAAAAATCAAAACAAAAATTTTAAAGTATACTGAGACAAACAACAATGGAAACACAACACACCAAAACCTATGGAATACAATAAAACCAGTTATCTGGCAATAAACATCTGCATTAAAATTTATAGCAATAAACGCCTGAATCAAAGAAGAGAGATCCCAAATAGTCTAACATTACACCTCAAGAAACTATAAAAAGACTAACTAAACCCAAATTTAGCAGAAGGAATAAAATAATAAAAATCAGAACAGAAATAAGTCAAATAGAGAACAGAAAATCCATAGAAAGAATAAAACAGTTTGTTTTTTGAAAAAGTTGAAAAACCCTCAGCTAGTCTAAGAAAATCAGAGAAGATGCACTTAAAGTAAAAAATAACATTACAACAGATGCCTCAGAAAAAGGATCATAAGAAATTATTATGAACAATTACATGCCAACAAATTGGATTACCTAGAAGAAATGGATAAATCCCTAGAAAAATACAACTTACTGAGGTTGACACAGGAAGAAATAGAAAGCCTCAACAGACTAATAAAAAATTAAATTAAAATTTAATTAAAGAAGTAATCAAAAACTTCCCAACAGCTGGGCATGGTGGTTTACACCTGTAATCCCAGCACTTTGGAAGGCTGAGGTGGGTGGCTCACTTGAGGTCAGGAGTTCGAGTCCAGCCTGGCCAACATGGTGAAATGCCATATCTACCAAAAATACAAAAATCAGCCAGGAGTGGTGGTGTGCACCTATAATCCCAGCTACTCAGGAGGCTGAGGCAGGAGAATCACTTGAACTTGAGAGGTGGAGGTTGCAGTGAGCCAAGATCACACTATTGCACTCCAGCCTGGGCAATGAGAGAGATTCCATCTCAAAAAAAAAGAAAAAAAAAAAAAAAAGCTTCCCAACAAAGAAAAGCAAAGTACCAAGTGGCTTTACCTCTAAATTCTACACAACCTTCAAGGAAAAGTTAATGACAATACTTTTAAAACTCTTCCAATAAAAGGAGCAAGAGGAATACTTCCAAACCCTTTTATTGACATACATGAAATCAATATGATACATCACATTAACAGAATGAAAGATAAAAATCCACATGATTATCTTAATTGATTCAGAGAAAGCATTCTACAAAACCAACATTCATTCTTGATAAAAAGTCTTAGTTTCGGTATAGAAGTTGCTCAACATAATAAAGATTATTTATGAAAAACCCACCATTAGCATAATCAATGGAGGAAAGTTGAAAGCTTATCAACTAAGATCTAGTATAAGGCAAGGATGCCACTCTTGCCACTTCTATTTGACATAGTACTGGAAGTACTGGGAAGACCAATCAGACAAGAGAAATAAATAAAAGATATCCAAATCAGAAAGATATAAGATCTGTATTGGCAGGTGACATAATCCTACATATAATCAACATCAAAGATTCCATATTCACATACAGAATAACTATTAGAACTAGTAAATGAATCCAAAGAAGTTGCAGGATGCAAAATCAAGATACAAAAATCAGTAGCATTTTTATACACAGATAGTGACCTAATTGAAAAAGAAATCAAGAAAATAATCTGTAACATCAAAGAAATTAAAATACCTACGAATAAACTTAACCGAGGAGGTAAAAGAATGATCTGTACACTGAAAACTACAAAACATGCTGAAAGAGACTGAAGAAGACACACAAAAAATGGAAAGATGTCCTGTACTCATGGATCAGAGAATTAATATTGTGAAAATGTCCAGACTACTCAAAACAATATACAGTCTCAATGTAATCCCTATCAAAATTTCAATGGCATTCTTCGTGGAAATAGAGCAATCCTAAAATTTGTATAGAATCATAAAAAAATCCTGAATAAGCAAAGCAATTCTGAGAAAGAAAACAAAGTTGAAGGCATCACACTTTGATTTAAAATTATATCACAAAATTATAGTAATCAAAAGTGTATGATCCTGACATAAAAACAGACACATAGACCAGCATAACAGAATGGAGCGCCCAGAAAAGAATCTAAACATAATATGGTCGAATTTTCGATATGGGCACCAAGAGGACACAAAAGGGGAAGGAGAGTCTCTTCAACAAATTGTGCTGGGAAAATTTAGACTTCCACATGCAAAATAATGAAATTGGATCTTTATTTTACACCATACAGAAAATTCAACTCAAAATGGATAATGGACCTAAAAACAAGACTGGAAACTATAAAACCCTTGGAACAGAACATAGGGGGAATGCTCCTGGACATTAGCTTTGCCAATAATTTTTTGGATATCACACCAAAAGCTGAGGTGATAACAAGCAAAAATAAATAAACAGGACTACAAAAAACTAAAAAGCCTATGTATCACAAAGGAAACCATCAACAAAATGAAACAGCAGCCTACAAATTGGGAAAAAATACTTGAAAACCATATATCTGATAACTGGTTAATGTCTAGAATTTATAAAGAGCTCATACAGCTTAAGAGTGGAAAAACAAATAACTCAATTTAGAAACTGGCAAAACACATGAAAAGACATTTCTCTAAAGAATACACTAAAATGCCCAACATGTATGTGAAAAGTTTCTCAACATCATTAAAAATTAGGGAAATGAAAATCAAAACCACTATAAGATCCCACCTCATACCCATTAGGATGGCTGTTATCAAAAAGTCAAAAGATAAATGCTGGCAAGGGCATGGAGAACAGGGAATTCTTGTACACAGTTGGTGAGGATACAGATTGATACAGACATTATGGAATACAGTATGGAGGTTTCTAAAGAAACTAAAAATAGAACTACCATATAACATAACAATCCCTCTTCTGGGACTATACCCAAAGGAAGTGAAATTGTCACCTCATAAAGATATCAGCACTCCCATGTGCAATATTATTCACTATAGCCAAGATATAGAAACAATCTAAGTGTCCACTGAATATTGAATGAACAAACTGTCATACATACGTACAACAGATTATTATTCACCCCTAAAAAACACCAAGATTTTGCCACTTGCCACAACATGGATGAGCCTGGGAGCATACTGCTAAGTGAGGTAAGACACAAAAAGAAAAATATTATAAGATCTCACATATATGTGGAATCTGGAATATACATTAGTAACAAAACAGTTGTTACCAGGGGCAGGGGATTCAGGGAGGAAATTGAGAGATGTTGGTCAGAGGAAAGAAAGTATCAGATATGCAGGATGAAGTAGTCTACAGACCTAATGTACAACATGAGAACTATAGGTAACAAATTATAGGTAATAAAGTTGTACTGTATATGGGATTAATGCTAAATAACATTTTAAGCTGTTCTTGCCACAAAAACAAACCCCAAATAGTGAGGTGAAAGACATAATTCTCTTCCATATAGTAACCTTTTTATTATCTACATGCATCCCATAACATCATGCTACATACCTTAAATATAATCAGTTTTCATTTAGAGGTCAACTATTGCTTCCATACCATTTTCTGTGTTTTGTCATCATAAAATTCATTTTTTAATGCAATAAAAATTAAATGTTGAATTCATACAGGCAGAGTACAATGCTGGTTACCAGGGGCTAGTGAAATGTTGGTCAAAGGATACAAAATTTCACTTAGCTAGAATTAAGTTGAAGAGATCTATTGTACAACATGGTGACTATAGTTAATAACAATGTATTACTTTGTTGAAAATTGCTAAGTATATTTTAAGTGTTCTCACCACGAAAAAGAGATGAATATGTGAGGTAATGTATATGTAAATTAGCTTGCTACAGCCATTCCCCAATGTATACATATTTTAAAACATCCTGTTGTACACCATATATACAATTATTAAATTTAAATTTTTCTTAAATACTTTAAGTTCTAGGATACATGTGCACAATGTGCAGATTTGTTACCTATGTATACATGTGCCATGTTGGTGTGCTGCACCCATTAACTTGTCATTTACATTAGGTACTTCTCCTAATGCTATCCCTCCCGCATCCGACCACCCCATGACAGGCCCCGGTGGTGTGATGTTCCCCACCCTGTGTCCAAGTGTTCTCATTGTTCAATTCCCACCTATGAGTGAGAACATGCAGTGCTTGGTTTTCTGCCCTTGTCATAGTTTGCTGAGAATGATGGTTTCCAGCTTCATCCATGTCCCTACAAAGGACACGAACTCATCAATTTTTATGGCTGCATAGTATTCCATGGTGGATATGTGCCATATTTTCTTAATCCAGTCTATCATTGATGGACATTTGGGTTGGTTCCAAGTCTTTGCTATTGTGAATAGTGCCACAATAAACATACATGTGCATGTGTCTTTATAGTACCATGATTTATAATCCTTTGGGTATATACCCAGTAATGGGATCGCTGGGTCAAATAGTATTTCTAGTTCTAGATCCTTGAGGAAACGCCACACTGTCTTCCACAATGGTTGAAGTAGTTTACACTGCCACCAATAGTGTAAAAGCATTCCTATTTCTCCATATCCTCTCCAGCACCTGTTGTTTCCTGACTTTTTAATGATTGCCATTCTAACTAGTGTGAGATGGTATCTCATTGTGGTTTTGATTTGCATTTCTCTGATGACCAGTGATGATGAGCATTTTTTCATGTGTCTGTTGGCTGCATAAATGTCTTCTTTTGAAAAGTATCTGTTCATATACTTTGCCAACTTCTTGATAGGGTTGATTTTTTCTTGTAAATTTGCTTAAGTTCTTTGTATATTCTGGATATTAGCCCTTTGTCAGATGAGTAGGTTGCAAAAATTGTCTCCCATTCTGTAGGTTGCCTGTTCACTCTGATGGTAGTCTCCTTTGCTGTGCAGAAGCTCTTTAATTAGATCCCATTTATCTATTTTGGCTTGTGTTGCCATTGCTTTTGGTGCTTGAGTCATGAAGTCCTTGCCCATGCCTATGTGCTGAATGGTATTGCCTAGGTTTTCTTCGAGAGTTTTTATGGTTTTAGGTCTAACATTTAAGTCTTTAACCCATCTTGAATTAATTTTTGTATAAGGTATAAGGAAAGGATCCAGTTTCAGCTTTCTACATATGGCTAGCCAGTTATCCCAGCACCATTTATTAAATAGGGAATCCTTTCCCCAATTCTTGTTTTTGTCAGGTTTGTCAAAGATCAGATGGTTGTAGATGCATGGTGTTATTTCTGAAGCCTCTGTTCTGTTCCATTCATCTACATCTGTGTGTTGGTACCAGTACAATGCTGTTTTGGTTACTGTAGTCTTGTAGTATAGTTTGTAGTCAGGTAGCGTGATGCCTCCAGCTTTGTTTTTTTGGCTTAGGATTCTCTTGGCAATGTGGGCTCCTTTTTGGTTCCATATGAACTTTAAAGTAGTTTTTTCCAATTCTGTGAAGAAAGTCATTGGTAGCTTCATGGAAATGGCATTGAATCTATAAGTTACCTTGGGCAGTATGGCTGTTTTCATGACATTGATTCTTCCTATCCATGAGCATGGAATGTTCTTCCATTTGTTTGTGTCCTTTTATTTCATTGAGCAGTGGTTTGTAGTTCTTGAAGAGGTCCTTCACATCCCTTGTAAGTTGGATTCCTAGGTATTTTATTCTTTGTAGCAACTGCGAATGAGAGTTCACTTATGATTTGGCTCTCTGTCTGTTATTGGTGTATAGGAATGCTTGTGATTTTCGCACATTGATTTTGTATCCTGAGACTTTGCTGAAGTTGCTTATCAGCTTGAGGAGATTTTGGGCTGAGATGGTGGGGTTTTCTAAATATACAATCATGTCATCTGCAAACAGGGACAAATTGACTTCCTCTTTTCCTAATTGAATACCCTTTATTTATTTCTCTTGCCTGATTGCCCTGACCAGAACATCCAACACTATGTTGAATAGGAGTGGTGAGAGAGGGCCTCCCTCTCTTGTGCCAGTTTTCAAGGGGAACGCTTCCAGTATTTGCCCATTCAGTAGGATATTGGCTGTGGGTCTGTCATAAGTAGCTCTTATTATTTTGGGATGCATTCCATCAATACCTAGTTTATTGAGAGTTTTTAGCATGAAGCGCTGTTGAATTTTGTCAAAGGTCATTTCTGCATCTATTGAGATAATGTGGTTTTTGTCATTGGTTCTGTTTATGTGATGGATTACATCTATTGATTTGCATATGTTGAACCAGCCTTGCATCCCAGGGATGAAGCACACTTGATCTTGATGGATAAGTTTTTCATGTGCTGCTGGATTCGGTTTGCCAGTATTTTATTGAGGATTTTCACATCGATGTTCATCAGGGATACTGGTCTAAAATTCTCTTTATTTGTTGTGTCTCTGCCAGGCTTTGGTATCAGGATGATGCTGGCCTCATAAAATGAGTTAGGGAGGATTCCCACTTTTTGTATTGATTGGAATAGATTCAGAAGGAATGGTACTATGTATGATGTGAGTACATAACTTTCTGTAAGCTTGGAGGACAGCCCTGATTAGAACCTAAATCAGTTGGCACCTTGATATTGGGCTTCCCAGCCTCTAAATCTGTGAGCAATAAATTTGTGTTCTTTAAGTTAAAAAAGTAGTCATTCCACAAATATTTCAAAGAGAATGAGTTTAAATTTCAATAACAACCTGCTTATATCAGCATACAACCAAGTAATAGATGTAATCCAGCCCTTTCAAACTATTCTTACAGAACTAACAGAACAATTTGTTTGGTGCTTGCTGTATACTGCCTTGTATTGCTAATTATGTTTAGAATTTTTTTTTTCAACTTTAAGTTCCAGGGTACATGTGCAGGATGTGCATGTTTGTTACACAGACAAATGTGTGCTGTGGTAGTTTGCTGCACAGATCAACCCATAACCTAGGTATTAAGCTCAGCATCCATTAGCTATTCTTCCTCATGTGCTCTCTCCTCCTGCCCCCACTGACAAGCCCCAGTGTGTGTTGTTCCCTGACCATGTGTCCATATCATTCAGCTCCCACCTAAAAATGAGAACATGTGGTCTTTGGTTTTCTGTTCTTGTGTTAGTTTGCTGAGGATACAGCTTCCATGTCCCAGCAAAGGACATTATCTCATTACTTTTTATGGCTGCATAGTATTCCATGGTGTATATGTACCAGATTTTCTTTACCCAGTCTATCCTTGATGAGCATTTGTGTTCATTCCATGTCTTTGCTGTTGTGAGTAGTGCTGCAATAAACATATGCATGCATTTATCTTTATAACAGAATGACTTATATTCCTTTGGGTGTATAGCCATTAATGGGATTTCTGGGTCAAATGGTATTTCTGCTTCTAGATCTTTAAGGAATCATCACACTGCCCTCCACAATGGTTGAACTAATTTAAACTCTCACTAGTAGTGTGAAAGCATTTCTTTTTCTCTGCAACCTTGCCAGCATCTGTTGTTTCTTGACTTTTTAATAATCACCATTCTGACTGGCATGAAATAGTATCTCATTATGACTTTGATTTGCATTCTCTAATAATTAGTGATGTTAACCTTTTTTTCATCTATGTCTGTTGGCTGCATTTATATCTTCTTTTGAGAAGTGTCTATTTATGTCCTTAGCCCACTTTAATGGGGTTGTTTTTTACTTGAAAATTTAAGTTTCTTATAGACTCTGGATATTAGACCCTTGTCAGATAGATAGATTGCAAAATTTTTCTCCCATTCTGCAGGTTGTCTGTTCACTCTGATGATAGTTTCTTTTGATGTCCAGAAGTTGTTTTGTTTAATTAGATCCCATTTGTCAATTTTTGCTTTAGTTGCAATTGCTTTTGGCATTTTGTCATGAAATCTTTGCCCCTGCCTATGTCCTGAATGGTATTACCTAGATTTTCTTCCAAGGTTTTTGTAGTTTGGGGTTTTATATTTGTCCTTAATCCATCTTGAGTTAATTTTTTCTGCATATGGCTAGCCAGTTTGCCCAGTACCACTTATTAAATAGGTAATCCTTCCCCTATTACTTGTTTTTGTCAGGTTCGTAAAAAATCAGATAGTTGTAGGTATGTGGTCTTATTTCTGAGTTCTCTATCCTGTTTCATTGTTTCATTTCTATGTGTCATTTTTTGTACTGGTACCATGATGTTTGGGTTACTGTAGCCTTGTAGTATAATTTGAAGTCAGGTAACATGATGCCTTCAGCTTTGTTCTTTTTGCATAGGGTTGTCTTGGCTATCCAAGCTCTTTTTTTTTTTGGTTCCATATGAAATATAAAATAGTTCTTTCTAATTTTGTGAAGAACGGCAATCGTAGTTTAATGGGAATAGCATTGAATCTATAAAATACTCTGGGCAATATGGCCATTTTCACAATATTGATTCATCCTACTCACAAGCATGAAATATTTTTTTCATTTGTTTGTATCTTCTCTGATGTCCTTGAGCAATTGTTGGTAGTTCTCCTTGAAGAGATCGTTCACTTCCCTTGTTAGCTGTATTCCTAGGTATTTTAGTCTCTTTGTAGCAATTGCGAATGGGAGTTCTTTTCTGATTTGGCTCTCTGCTCGCCTTTTGTTGGTGTATAGGAATGCTAGCAAATTCTGTGCATTGATTTTGTATCCTGAGACTTTGCTGAAGTTGCTTATCAACTTAAGCTTTTGCACTGAGATGATGGGGTTTTGTAGATACGGGATCATGTCATCTGCAAACAAAGATAATTTAACTTCCTATCTTGAATAGGAGTGGGGAGAAAGGGCATCCTTGTCTTGTGCTGGATTTCAAGGGGAATGCTTCCAGTTTTTGCCCATTCAGTATGATATTGGCTGTGGGTTTGTCATGAGATGGCTATTATTTTGAGGTATGTTCCTTCAACACCTAGTTTATTGAGAGTTTTTAACATGAAGGGATGTTGAATTTTATCCAAGGCCTTTTCTGTATTTATTGAGATAATCATTGAGATAATCATGTGGTTTTTGTCTTTAGTTCTGTTTATGTGATGTTATGTTTAGTCTGTTTATGTGATAAATTACATTTATTGACTTGCATATGTTGAACCAGCTTTGCAACCCAGGGATGAAGCCAACTTGATCGTGGTGGACAAGCTTTTTGATTGCTGCTGAATTTAGTTTCCTAGCATTTTATTGAGGATTTTTGCATTGATGTTCATCAGGGATCTTGGCTGGAAGTTTTCTTTTTTTGTAGTATCTCTGCCAGGTTTTGGTATCAGGATGATGCTGGCTTCATAAAATGAGTTAGGGAGGAGTCCCTTTTTTTCAATTGTTTGGAGTAGTTTCAGTGGAAATCATACCAACTCTTCTTTGTATCTCTGATAGAATTCAGCTGTAAATCCATCTGGTCCTGGGTTTTTTTTTGCTTGATAGGCTATTTATTACTGCCTCAATTTCAGAACGATTGTTATTGGTCTATTCAGGGATTCAATTTCTTCCTGGTTCAATCTTGGGAGGGTGTATGTGTCCAGCAATGTATCCATTTCTTCTAGATTTTCTAGTTTATTTGCATAGAAGTGTTTATAGTATTTTCTGATGGTTATTTATATTTCTTTGGAGTCAGTGGTGATATCCCCTTGTCATTTCTGATTGTGTCTATTTGATTCTTCTATTAGTCTAACTAGCCATCTATTTTATTATTTTTTTCAAAAAACTGGCTCTTGGATTTGTTGATTTTTTTTGAAGAGTTTTTTGTGTCTCTGTCTCCTTTGGTTCTTTCTGTGTAGGGTTGTCTTTTTGTGTAGGGTTGTCTTTTTCTGTGGGTTGCTCTGATCTTGTTTATTTCTTGTCTTCTGCTAGCTTTGGCGTTTGATCTTGGTTTAGTTACTTTAGTTATGATGTTAGGTTGTTGATTTCACATCTTTCTAGCTTTTTGATGTGGACATGTAGTGCTATAAATTTCTCTCTCAACACTGCCTTAACTGCATTGCAGAGATTCTGATATGCTCTCTCTTTGTTCTCATTAGTTTCAGGGTACTACTTGATTTCTGCCTTAATTTCATTATTTACCCAGAAGTCATTCAGGAGCAGGTTGTTCAACTTCCATGTAGTTGTGTGGTTTTGAGTCACTTTCTTAAACTTGCATTCTAATTTGATTGCACTGTGGTCTAAGAGACTGTTATGATTTCCATTCTTTTGCATTTGCTGAGGAGTGTTTTACTTCCAATTATGTGATCAGTTTTAGAGTAAGTGCCATGCGGCAATGAAAAGAATGTATATTCTTTTGCTTTTCGGTGAAGAGTCCTGTAGATATCTATCAGGTCGGCTTGATCCAGAGCTGAGTTCAAGTCCTGAATATCTTTGTCAATTTTCTGTTTTCATGATCTAATATGGTCAGTGGAGTGTTAAAGTCTCCCACTATTATTGTGTGGGAGTCTAAGTCTCTTTGTAGGTCTCTAAAAACTTGCTTTATGAATCTGGGTGCTCCTATATTGGGTCCATATATTTTTAGGAGAGTTAGCTTTTCTTGTTGAACTGAATCCTTTACCCTTATGTAAATGCCCTTCTTTGTCTTTTTTGATCTTTGGTGGTTTAAAGTCTGTTTTGTCAGAAACTAAGACCACTGCTCTCTTCTGTTTTCAATTTGCTTGGTAAATTTTCCTCCATTCCTTTATTTTGAGCCTATGTGTGTCTTTGCATGTAAGATGGGTCTCTTGAAGACATCATACCAATGGGTCTTGACTCTTTATCCAGCTTGCCATTCTGTGTCTTTTAGTTGGGGCATTTAGTCCATTTACGTTTAAGGTTAATATTGTTATGTATGAATCTGATCCTGTCATCATGATGCTAGCTGGTTATTTTGCAGACTTGTTTATGTGGTTGCTTCATAGTGTCACTGGTCTATATACTTCAGGGGGTTTTTGTAGTTACTGGTAAGTTTTTCTTTTCCATATTTAGTACTTTTGTCAGGGGCTTTTGCAAGGCAGGCCTGGTGGTGATGAATTCCCTCAGCATTTGCTTGTCTGAAAAGGATCTTATTTCTCCTTCACTTATGAAGCTTAGTTTGGCCAGATATGAAATTCTGGGTTGGAAATTCTTTTTTTAAAGAATATTGACTACTGGCCTCCACACTCTTCTGGCTTGTAGGGTTTCTGCTGAGAGGTCTGCTGTTAGTCTCATGGGCTTCCCTTTGTAGGTGACCTGACCTTTCTCTCTGGCTGCCCTTAACATTTTTTCTTCCATTTCAACCTTGGAGATTCTGATGATTATGTGTCTTGGGGTTGATTTTCTCATGGAGAGGAACCTCTTACAGGGGTTCTCTGAAGTTACTGCGTTTGAATGTTGGACTATCTTGCTAGGTTGGGGAAGTTCTCCTGGCTGATATCCTAAAGTATGTTTTCTAACTTAGTTCTGTTTTCCCACCTCCTTAGGTAGCCCAATCAGTCATAGTCTTGGTCTTTTTACAGAATCCCATAGTTCTTGGAGGTTTTTTTCATTTCTTTTGATTATTTTTTCTCTATTCTTGTCTGTCTGTCTTATTTCAGAAAGGCAGTCTTGAAGCTCAGATTTTTTCCTCCACTTGGTCTATTCTACTATTGATACTTGTGATTGCATTGTGATGTTTTCACGTTGTGTTTTTCAGCTCCATCAAGTCAGTTATGTTCCTCTCTAAACTGGCTATTCTGGTTATCAGCTCCTGAATTGTTTTATCATGATTCTTAGCTTCTTTGCAATGGATTAGAACATGCTCCTTTGGCTCAGCGAAATTTGTTATTACCCACGTTCTGAATTCTACTCCTGCCAATTCAACCATCTCAGCCTCAACCCAGTTCTGTGCCCTTGCTGGAGAGGTGCTGTGGTCACTTGGAGGAGAAGAGGCACTCTGGCTTTCTTAGTTTTCAGGGGTTTTGCTTTGATTCTTTCTCATCTTTGTGGGCTTACCTACTTTTGATGTTTGAGGTTGCTAACCTTTGAATGGGGTTTTACTGAGGTCTCTTTTTGTTGATGTTGTTGTTTTCCTCTTTTTTAACAGGCCATTTTCCCATAGGGCTGCTGTGGTTTGCTGGGGATCCACTCCAGCTTATTGTTGCCTCAGTTCCTCCCACACCTGGAGTTGTGCACCAGCGAAGACTGCAAAACAGCAAAGATGGCAGTCTGCTCCTTCCTCTGGCAGCTCCACCCCAGTAGGGCAACAGCCCAATGCCAGCCTGAATGCTCCCGTAGAAGGTATCTGGAGACTCCTGTTGGGAGGTCTCACCCAGTCAGGAGGAACGGGATCAGGGATCTGCTTTAAAAAGCAGTCTGGCTACCCCTTGGCAGAACAGATGCTCTGGGGGGGGGATCCCCACCTCATCCAGACTGCCCAGATTCTCCAGAGTGCAGGCTAGAAAGACTAAGTCAACTGAACTGTAGTGATAGTGGCTGCCCCTCCTTGCAGGGGCTCTGTCCCAGGGAGAGATCAGAGTTCCATCCATGTAACTCTGGCTGGAGTTGCTAAAATTCCCACAGGGAGGCCCTGCCTGGTAAGGAGGGATGGGTTGGAGTTCCACTTGAGGAAGCAGTTTTGCCATGATCTGGCACAGTAGCGGTACTATGTTGTGGGGAGCTCCTCCCAGTCTGGACCACTTGGACTCTCCACAGCCAGCCGGCAAGAACTGCCAACTCAAACTGCAGAGATCCGCCTCAGGCAGTCTCCAGCCTGCTGCTGCTGGCCAGCTGGAATTCCAAGCCAGTGGGTCTTAACTTGTGAGGTGCCATGGGAGTGGGGCCTGCATAATGACACTGCTTGGCTCCCTGGATTCAGCCCCCTTCCTAGGAAACGGATCTCCCACCTTGCCAGAATTCCCAAGACCAGAGTACTCAAAGCTCCTGGGTCTCTGTGTGTGCCCAAGCAGCCACTTCGCCAAGACCACATACTCTGTGCTTTGGACCCGAGGCCCTGGTGGGGTGGGCTCACAAGCGGATCTCCTGATCTGTGGATTGCAAAGATCCATGGGAAAAGCACGCTTTCCCAGGTGGGGTCGCACCATCAGTCATCACCTCCCTTGGCTGGGAATGTGGGCTCCCCTGGCTCTGTGCCTCTCCCAGATGGGATATCTCCCCACCCTGCTTTTCCTTGCTCTCCATGGATTGAGCTGTCCACCTAGTCAGTCCCAGTGCAAGAACCTGGATTCCTCAGTTGAAGGTACAGAATTCACTTGCTGTTTTTATTCCACTTTGTGAGAGCTGCAGACTGCAGCTGCGTCTAATCAACCATCTTGGCCCACCCACCCAAAAAAGTTAAAATTGTTTCTTTAAAATATGTGTTGCTATCCTTTTGCTCTGTGTTCCCACCCAAATCTGTCAAATTGTAATTCCCAGTGTTGGAAGTGGGGTCTCATGGGAAGTGATTGAATCATGGAGGCAGATTGATTTGTGGTTTGATTACCTATAAATATAGAAATGATTACATCTGTTCTTTCAACTCCAGTTAGGTGTGGATCTACGCTGAGGAAACTGAATGCTGAGATTTATGGCAATTTTGGGACTACTACAACTATTAAGAAGCTTCCTTGTCTCCAGTTGTCAAGGCTTAAGAAAAATGAATCCAGGAGATTTTATTATTGTAAGAAGTACACAATGCTGATATTGTGAACAAAGTATGCCAATGATGGCACTTGGTAATAATAATGTATTATATCAATAGACTTTCTCCTATCTAAAGGTTACTGATTGCATTTTAAGATATTTTTTAAACCACAGTTTCCCTCAATTTTATCATAAAAATTATAAAAATGTTGTAAATGAACACTCATGTATCACTTAAGTTTACTAGTAAACATTTTGTCACATGTTTTCACCTCCCTGCCTTCCCTCTCCATTTGTTTATTGGAAAACACACACTCTCATGCACTATCTCTTGTTTAAAAGTAAGGTATACAGGGAGGTGAAAGATCTCTACAAGGATAACTACAAAACACTGCAGAAAGAAATCATAGATGACACAAACAAATGGAAAAACATTTCATACTCATGGTTTGAAAGAATTAGTATCATTTAAATGGTCATGTTGCCCAAAGCAATATACAAATTCAATGCTATTTCTATCAAACTATCAATGCCACTATTCACAGAATTGGAAAAAAAAAACTATTCTAAAATTCATATTGAATGAAAAAAGAGCCCAAATAGCCAAAGCAAGCCTAAGCCAAAAGAACAAAGGCAGAGGATCACATTACTCATCTTCAAACTATAAGGCTACAGTAACCAAAACAGCATGGTACTGGTACAAAAACAGACACAGACTAATGGAACAGAATAGAGAACCCAGAAATAAAGCCACACACTTTAAACCATCTGATCTTCAACAAAGTTGACAAAAATAAGCAATGGGGAAATGAGTCACTGTTCAATAAATGGTGCTGGATTAGCTGGCTAGCCATATGCAGCAAAATGAAACTGGACCCCTACCTTTAATCATATACAAAATTCTCAGTGTTGGGAAGATTTAAATGTACGACCTCAAAGTATACTTATTCTAGAAGAAAACCTAGGAAATAACATTCTGGAAATAAGCCTGGGCAAAGAATTCATGACTAAGTCCTCAAAAGTAATTGCAACAAAAACAAATATTGACAAATGAAACATAATTATACCAAGAGCATCTGCACAGCAAAAGAAGCTATCAACAGAGTAAACAGACAACCTACAAAATGACAGAAAATATTCATAAGCTATGGTCTGACAAAGGTCAAATATCCAGAACTTAAATTTACAAGCAACAACAACAACAAAAAAAACCATTAAAAAGTAGGCAAAGGACATGGACACTTCTAAAGACATATAAGTAGCCAACAAACATATGAGAAAATGCTTGACATCACTGATCATCAGAGAAATACAAATAAAAACCACAATGAGATGCTATCTCACACCAGTCAGAAAGACAGATGGATGCTCGCAAGGCTGCAAAGAACAGGGAATGCTTATACACTGTTGGTGAGAATCTAAAGTATATTAGCCATTGTGAACAGCAGTTTGGAGACTTCTCAAAGAGCCTAAAACAGAACTACCACTGGACCCAGCAATTTTATTACTGGGTATATATCCAAAGGAAAATAAATCACTCTGTCAAAAAGACACATGCACTCATATGTTCATTGCAGCACTATTCACAATAGCAAAGACAGAATCAACCTAGGTGCCTATCAACGGTGGATTTGATAAAGAAAATATGGTACATACATACCATGGAATACTATACAAACATATAAAAGAATGTAATCACGTCCTTTACAGCAACATGGATGCAGCTAGAGGCCATTATCCTAAACAAATTAATGCAGGAACAAAAAACCAAATGCCACATGTTCTCACTTGTGAGAATTATGTCCATGTGCACATGGACATAAAGATAGGGAAAATAGACACTAGAGACTACTGGAGCTGTGGGGAAGAGAGGAAAGGGGCTGAAAAACTACCTATTGGGTACTATGCTCACTGGCTAAGTGGTGGGACCATTTGTACCCCAACCCTCAGCATTATGCAATGTACCATAAACCTGCACATGTACCCTCTGGATCTAAAATAAAAGTTGATATTTTTAAAAATTAAATAAATGAATTAAAATCAAAGTAAGGTAGACATCATGATTTCATTTCTAAATATAGTTCAGAGTGTATCTCTTCAGGAAAAAAAGACATTATTTTTTATTAACTACAATAGCAATTGTCACAATTTTTTTAAATGGATGGAGAGGGGAGGGGCCAAGGTAGCTGAATAGAAACAGCTCCGGTTTGCAGCTCCCAGCGAGACCAACTCAGAAGGTGGGTGATTTCTGCATTTCCAACTAATGTACCCAGTTCATCTCACTGGGACTGCATAGGCAGTGGGTGCAACCCACAGAGAGTGAATAGAAGCAAGATGGGGTATCACTTCACGTAGGAAATGCAAGGGACCTCCCTCCCCCAGCCAACGGAAGCTGTGAGGGACTGTGCTACCCAGCCTGGGTACTACGCTTTTCTAATGGTTTTTGCAATCTGCAGATCAGTAGATTCCCTCATGAGCCTACATACACCACCAGGGCTCTGGGTTTCAAGCACAAAACTGGGTGGCTGTTTGAGCGGGCACCAAGCTGCAGGAGATTTTTTTTTCATACCCCAGTGGTGCCTGGAACCCTAGCAAGTCAGAACCATTCACTCCCCTGGAAAGGGGGCTGAAGCCAGGGAGGCAAGTGGTCTCACTCAGCAGGTCCCACTGCCACGGAGCCCAGCAAGTTAAGAACCACTGGCTTGAAATTCTCACTGCCAGCACAGCAGTCTGGAGTTGACCTGGCATGATGGAGCTTGGAGGGGGGAGGGGCATCCGCCATTACTGAGGCTTTAGTAGGTGGTTTTCCCCTGACAGTGCTAAGAAGACTAGGAGGTTAGGACTGGGCAGAATTTACCACAGTGTGGCAAAGTGGCTGTGGCCAGATTGCTTCTCTAGATTGCTCCTCACCAGGCAGGGCATCTCTGAAGAAAATGGAGCAGCCCCAGTCAGGGACTTACAGATAAAACTGTCATCTTCCTGGGACAGAGCACCTGCAGGGAGGGCCATCTGTGGGTGCAGCTTCAGTGGACTTAATCTTTTCTGCCTGCCAGCTCTGAAGAGAGCAGCTGATCTCCCAGCAAAGTGCACCAGCTCTGCAAAGGGACAGACTGCCTCCTCAAGTGGGTCCCTGACCCCCATGCCTCCTGACTGGGAGACACCTCCCAACAAGGATCGACAGAAACCTCATACAAGAGAGCTCCAGCTGGCATCAGGCTTCTGGGACGAAGCTTCCAGAGGAAGGAGCAGGCAGCAATCTTTGCTATTCTGCATCCTCCACTGGTGATACCCAGGTGAACAGGGTCTGGAGTGAACCTCCAGTAAAATGCAGCAGACATGCAGAAGAGGAACCTGACTGTTAGAAAAAAAAACAAACTAACAGAATGCAACAACAACATCAACAACAACCAAAAAACCCACACAAAAACCCCATCCAAAGGTCACCAACCTCAAAGATCAAAGATATATCCATGAAGATGAGGAAAAACCAGCGTAAAAACACTCAAAATTCCAAAAACCAGAATGCCTCTTCTCCAAATGATGGCAACTCCTCTCCAGCAAGGGCACAAAACTGGACAGAGATGAGATTGATGAATTGACAGAAGTAGGCTTCAGAAGGCAGGTAAAAACAAACTCCTGTGAGCTAAAGGAGCATCTTTTAAGCCAAGGCAAGAAAGCTAAGAATTTTGACAAAAGGTTAAGGGAACTGCTAACTAGAATAACTAGAGTTTACAGAGGAACATAAATGAACTGATGGAGCTGAAAAACACAGCACAAGAACTTTGTGAAGCATACACAAGTATCAATAGCTGAATTGATCAAGCAGAACAAAAGATATCAAAGATTAAAGATCAACTTGCTGAAATAAGGCATAAAGACAAGATTAGAGAAGAATGAAAAGGATCAAACAAAGCCTCCAAGAAATATGAGACTATGTAAAAAGACCAAACCTACAACTGATTGGTGTACCTGAGAGTGACAGGGAGAATGGAACCAAGTTGGAAAACACACTTCAGGATATTATCCAGGAGAACTACCCCAACTTAGCAAGACAGGCAGACATTCAAATTCAGGAAATACAGAGAACACCACTAAGATACTCCAAATCCCAAGAAACGTAACGATCAGATTCTCCAAGATTGACATGAACGAAAAATTGTTAAGGGCAACCAGAGAGAAAGGTCAGGTTACCTACAAAGGGAAGCCCATCAGATTAACAGCAGACCTCTCAGCAGAAACCCTACACGCCAGAAGAGAGTAGGGACCAATATTCAACATTCTTAAAGAAAAGAATTACCAACCCAGAATTTCATATCCATCCAAACTAAGCTTCATAAGTGAAAGGGAAATAAAATCCTTTACAAACAAGCAAATTCTGAGGGATTTTGTCACCACCAGGCATGCCTTACAAGAGCTCCCAAAGGAAGCACTAAACATGGAAAGGAACAATCAGTACCAGCCACTGCAAAAACATACCAAATTGTAAAGACCGTCGACACTGTGAAGCAACCATACAAACAAGTTTGCAAAATAACCAGATAGCATCATGATGACAGGATCAAATTCACACATAACAATATTAACCTTAAATGTAAATGGGCTAAATATCCCAATTAAAAGACACAGACTGCCAAGTTGGATAAAAAGTCAAAACCCATTGGTCTGCTATGTTCAGGAGACCCATCTCACAGGCAAAGAGACACAAACGCTCAAAATAAAGGCATAAAGGAATATTTACCAAGCAAATGAAAAGAAATAAAAGCAGGGGTTGCAATCCTAGTCTCTGATAAAACAGACTTTAAACTAACAAAGATAAAAAAAAACACAAAGAAGGGCATTACATGATGGTAAAGGGATCAGTGCAACAAGAAGAGCTAACTATCCTAAATATATATGGAACCAATACAGGAGCACCCAGATTCACAAAGCAAGCTCTTAGAGACCTACAAAGAGACTTATGCTCCCACACAATAATAGTGGGAGAGTTTAACACCCCACTGTCAATATTAGACAAGTCAACAGGACAAAAATATAGCAAGGATATTCAGGACTTGAACTCAGCTTTGGGTCAAGTGGACCTAATAGACATGTACAGAACTCTCTACCCCACATCAACAGAATATACATTCTTCTCAGTACCACATGGCACTTAATTCTAAAATTGACCACATAATTGGAAGTAAAACACTCCTCAGCAAATGTAAAAGAATGGAAATCATAACAAACAGTCTCTCACATCACAGTGCAATCAAATTAGAACTTAGGATTAGAAACTCACTCAAAACCACACAACTACATGGAAATTGATCAACCTGCTCCTGAATGACTCCTGGGTAAATAACAAAATTAAGGCAGAAATAAAGAACTCCTTCGAAACCGATGAGAACAAAGAGACAATATACCAGAATCTCTGGGACATAGCTAAAGCAGAGTTAAGAGGGAAACTGATAGCACTAAATGCCCACATCAGAAATCTGGAAAGCTCTGAAATAGATACCTAACATCACAATTAAAAGAACTAGAGAGACAAGAGCAAACAAATTCAAAAGCTAGCTGAAGAAGAGAAATAACTAAGATCAGAGCAGAACTGAAGGAGAGAGAGACACCAAAAACCCTTCAAAAAAATAAATGAATCCAGGAGCTGGTATTTTGAAAAAAATTAACAAAATAGATAGACCACTAGCTAGACTAATAAAGAAGAAAACAGAGAAGAATCAAATAGACACAATAAAAAATGATGAAGGGGATATCACCACTGATTCCACAGAAATACAAATAACCATGAGAGAATACTATAAACACCTCTACACAAATAAGCTAGAAAATCTAGAAGAAATGAATAAATTCCTGGACACGTACACCCTCCCAAGACTAAACCAGGAAGAAGACGAACTCCTGAATAGACCAATAACAATTTCTGACATTGAGGTAGAAATAGCCCATCAACCAAAAAAAGCCCAGGATCAGACAGATTCACGCCGAATTGTACCCGAGATACAAAGAGGAGCTGGTACCATTCCTTCTGGAACGATTCCAAACAATAGAAAAAGAGGGACTCTCCTTAACTCATTTTATGAGGCCAGCATCATCCTGGTATAAAAACCTGGCAGAGATACAACAAAAAAAAATTTCAGACCAATATCCCTGATGAACATCAATGCGAAAATCCTCAATACTGACAAACTGAATCCAGTGGTACATCAAAAATCTTTTTTTTTTTTTTTTTTTTTTTTTTTTTGAGACGGAGTCTTGCTCTGTCGCCCAGGCTGGAGTGCAGTGGCGCAGTCTCGGCTCACTGCAAGCTCCGCCTCCCGGGTTCACGCCATTCTCCTGCCTCAGCCTCTCCGAGTAGCTGGGACTACAGGCACCCGCCACCAAGCCCGGCTAATTTTTTTGTATTTTTAGTAGAGACGGGGTTTCACCGTGGTCTCGATCTCCTGACCTCGTGATCCGCCCGCCTCGGCCTCCCAAAGTGCTGGGATTACAAGCGTGAGCCACCGCGCCCGGCCTCAAAAATCTTATCTACCACAATCAAGTCGGCTTCATCCCTGGGATGCAAAGCTGGCTCAACATATGCAAATCAATAAGCATAGTCCATCACATAATCAATGACAAAAAACCACACGATTATCTCAATAGATGCAGAAATGACCTTTGATAAAATTCAACGTCTCTTCATGTTAAAATATACTAGGTATTGATGGAACATATCTCAAAATAATAAGAGCTATTTATGACAAACCCATAGCCAGTATCACACTAAATGGGCAAAAACTGGATGCATTCCCTTTGAAAACTGGCACAAGACAAGGATGCCCCCTCTCACCACTCCTATTCAACATAGTGTTGGAAGTTCTGGCCAGGGCAATCAGGCAAGAGAAAGAAATAAAGCGTACTCAAATAGGAAGAGAGGAAGTCAAATTGTCTGTTTGCAGATGACATTATTGTATATTTAGAAAATCCCATAATCTCAGCCCAGAAATTCCTTAAGCTGATAAGCAACTTCAGCAAAGTCTCAGGATACAAAATCAATGTGCGAAAATCACAAGCATTCCTATATACCAACAACAGACAAGCAGATAGCCAAATCATGAGTGAACCCCTATCCACAATTGGTACAAAGAGAATAAAATACCTAGGAATACAACTTACAAATGACGTGAAGGACCTCTTCAAGGAGAACTACAAACCACTGCTCAAGGAAATAAGAGAATATGGAAATAAATGTAAAAAAAAAAAAATCCATGCTCATGGATAGGAAGAATCAATATTGTGAAAATTGCCGTACTGCCCAAAGTAATCTGTAGATTCAATGCTATTCCCATCAAGCCACCATTGACTTTCTTTGCAGAATTAGAAAAAACTGCTATAAATTTCATATGGAACAAAAAAAGCCCATATACCCAAGACAATCCTAAGCAAAAAAAACAAAGCTGGAGGCATCATGCTTTTCTGACTTCAAACTATACTACAAGGCTACAGTAACCAAAACAGCATGGTACTGGTTCCAAGACTGATATATAGGATGATAGAACAGAACAGAGACCTCAAAAATAATATCACACATCTACAACCATCTCATCTTTGACAAACCTGACAAAAACAAGCAATGGGGAAAGGATTCTCTATTTAATAAATGATGCTGCAAAAACTGGCTAGCCATATATAGAAAACTGAAACTGAACCCCTTCCTTACCCCTTAGACAAAAATTAACTAAGATGGATTAAAGACTTAAATGTAAAACCCCAAAGTGTAAAAACTCTAGAAGAAAATCTAGCCAATGCAGTTGAGAACGTAGGTATGGGCAAAGACTTCATGACTAAAACACCAAAATCAAGTGCAACAAAAACCAAAATTGACAAATGGGATCTAATTAAACCTAAAGAGCTTCTGCACAGGAAATAAACTATCATCAGAGTGAACAGGCAACCTACAGAATGGGAGAAAATTTTTGCAATCTACCCATCTGACAAAGGTCTAACATCCAGAATCTAGAAGGAACTTAAACACATTTACAATAAAAAAAAAACCATCAAAAAGTGGGTGAAGGATATGAACAGACACTTCTCAAAAGAAGACACGTATGCGGCCAACAAACATATGAAAAAAACTTTATCATCACTGTCATTAGAGAAATGCAAATCAAAACCACAATGAGATACCATCTCATGCCAGTAAGAATGGTGATTATTAAAAAGTCAGGAAACAACAGATGCTGGAGAGGCTGTGGAGAAATCGGAACGCTTTTACACGGTTGGTGGGAGTGTAAATTAGTTCAACCATTGTGGAAGTCAGTGTGGCCATTCCTCAAGGACCTAGAACCAGAAATACCATTTGACCCAGCAATCCCATTACTGGGTATACACCCAAAGGATTATAAATCATTCTACTATAAAGACATATGAACACGTATGTTTATTGTGGCACTATTTACAATAGCAAAGACTTGGAACCAACCCAAATGCCCACCAATGATAGGATAAAGAAAATGTGACACATGTACATCATGGAACACTATGCAGCCATAAAAAAGAATGAGTTCATGTCCTTTGCAGGGACATGGATTAAGCTGGAAGCCATCATTCTCAGCAAACTAACACAGGAACAGCAAACCAAACACTGCATGTTCTCACTCATAAGTGGGAGGTGAACAATGAGAACACATGGACACAGGGAGAGGAACATGACAGACTAGGGTCTGTTGGGGGGGCTGTGGGAGGCAAAGGGAGGAAGAGCATTAGGACAAATACCTAATGCATGCAGGCTTAAAACCTAGATGATGGGTTGGTAGGTGCAGCAAACCTACATGGCACATGTATACCTATGTGACAAACCTGCACATTCTACACATGTATCCCAGAACTTAAAACAAAATAAAAAAATAATAATAAAATAAAACAGACAGATGGGGCGGGGGGGGGGGTGGGGAATTGACAGATTTCCTCAGTTTTCCCTGATACTATATACCAATTTTTAAAAATACAGGATCCAATCCGTAATCATACATTGGGTTTATTCTCCTCTAATCTTGAACAGTTCACCTGCTTTTTTGTTTCTTTCATGATATTCGGAATTTTTAAGAAATCCAAGACTAGTCATTTTGTAGAATGTTCTGTGATTTAGGTTCCTCTGGTTGTTTCCTCATGATTAGATTCAAGTTAAGCATTTTTGGTAAGAATATTATATATGTAATATGTTTTTCTCAAAGAGTCCCTTCTGGAGGCACATAAAGGCAGTAGTTATTCCTGATGTTAAGTTTGATCACTCAGTTAAAGTGGTACATACCAGATTTCTCCATCATACGTTATGTAATCTAAGGGTTGATGCTTTGATATTTCATGAATCCTGATTCCCCACAAAATTTCACCAAATCGTTTTAACATCTTTTGATTATCCTTGCCTGAATTAGGTGTTACTGGTGGTTGTAAGATGGTCATTTTCTATGCTATCATTTCTTCTACAGTTACTGGCTGGACTCACTACGTTTTTGTTGTTGCCATCATTGTTTTTGTTAATTAGTATTGAACCATAGATTCTTTTTTTAAATTACCTCTCTAATACCACAAGCAACAAACTACAGGTAAAGTTCAAGATGTTTTTACTTGATTCTTTTTGTCTTCAGAATAAAAATTATAGAAGAGATAAAGTCAGAGTACTCTGTCTCAAGTTACTTGAATTAATTGGTTACTTGGTTGAGAAGATCATATTGTTAGAATTTATATGCAGAGTGATCTAAAAGTCAGATTTTCCATTCCATGACTAGGATGACCCATGTGGAGCAAGGCAAAGTGAAGAAATGTTGGAAGAAATATTACTCAAAATTAACATATACAAAAACAAAAGAATAAGATGATACTTCTGGAGTTTTCCATTATTGTGTAAAACAAAACAAAACAAAATTCTTAACATATCTTATTGGATGAAGCAATTGTTTTCTGGTGTGACTTGGTTTTCCATTTATAAATCATTGCATGAGAAGATGAATTCATTTCTAGTTTTATTGAATACAAAATGCCAATGAGCTATCCAGCTGAAGATGCATAGAAGACAACAGGAAGTGTGGGTTTGAAGCCTAACAAACTGACCAAAAGCATTGGCTATACTGTAAAAATTAAAGCTATTGTAGTAAACAGGACAATAGAGGCAAGATTAAGAGGAAGAGAAGAGAGGCCAAGGACAGTCTCTTGGGGGAAAATATTTCTGGTAAACAAAGAGGAAGATGTGATAAATAAGGAATAGAGAAGGCCAATAAAGGATTTTTTTTTTTTAATGAACAGACTTACATTTAGGCTCAAGGCCACATGCTTCTTTACAGATTGATAGGTGCTGCCAATGCTCAGAGAATGACACCCCAAGTATGAGTGCCTTGGCACGTGCTGAGTTCTTTCAACTGAAAAAGATTGGAAGGGCATCAGAAACAAGGTCTCTCTAATCTTCCTTACATCCTCCTTTCTCTCCCAAGGCATATCATAAAAACCAGAACTCTTCCCTGAAGTGGTCATAGAAACTAAAAATCCTTACCCCTAAAGCAAGCCATGAAATCTAAAAAGGTCACTCTCTGACCTACCTTCCCTGAAAGTGAGACACTTTTGTCCTGCCATGTGCCCATAGGAAAAGAATACTGCACAGAGAGGCGAAGAAGAATCTTAACAAAGAACCTTTTTATGTTCCCCAAAGTTATTCCCATTAGATCATACCCCTTTTTCCAATCATATTTCTCCACAAATGTCTACTTCTTTCACGGGGCTTAGCATAAAAGTACATGGTTTTCCCTGGGTCTTTGTGTCTTCATTTCTGAAGTCTCCTACTTCCCATAAAACACTGTTAAATAAAGTTATGCTTTTTTCTTGTTAATCTGTCTTTTGTTATGGGGTATCAGTCATGGCCCTTATGATGGGCAAGGAAAAGATATTAGGTTAGTACAAAAGCAATTGCAGTTTTTGCACTGTTGAAATTTGCTGTTTGATATTCGAGTTCATTCTTACATAACTGTGGTTATGTTATACATCATTTTAATGCACATTTCTCATTTTTTTTTTTGCTAATGACTTATTACTTGCTGTTTATCTTATACTTATTTTAGACTATTGAAATGCTGTTAGACAAAAAGCAAATTTGAGCAATTTTCTCATTTGAGTTCAAAATGTGTTGTAAAACAATGTAGACAACTCGCAACATCAGTAATGCATTTGGCCCAGGAACTGTTAATGAACATACAATGTAGTGGCAGTTCAAGAAGTTTTGCAAAGGAGATGAGAGACTTGAAGATGAGGAGCATAGTGGCTGGCCATCGGAAGTTGACAACAATCAATTGAGAGAATCTTTGAAGCTGATCCTCTTACAACTACACAAGAAGTTGCCTTAAAACTCAACGCCAACCATTCTATGGTCATTTGTAATTTGAAGCAAATTGGAAAGGTGAAAAAGCTTGATAAGTGGGTGTCTCATGAGCTGAGCAAAAATTTAAAAAATCATCATTTTGAAGTGTCATCTCTTATTCTATGCAGTAACAATGAACCATGTATCAATCGAATTATGATGTACAACAAAAAGTGGATTTTATACAATAACCAGTGATGACCCGCTCAGTGGTTAGACCAAGAAGAAGCTCCAAAGCCCTTCCCAAAGCCAAACCTGCACCAGAAAAAGGTCATGGTCACTGTTTGGTAGTCTGCTGCCAGTCTAATCACTACAGCTTTCTGAATTCTGGCAAAACCATTACATCTGAGAAGTATGCTCAGCAAATCGATGAGATGCACCAAAAACCGCAATGCCTGCAGTTGGCATTTGCCAACAAAAAGGGCCCAATTCTTCTCCACAACACCACGTAACTGCACGTTGCACAACCAATGCTTCAACAGTTTAATGAATTGGGCTATGAAATTTTGCCTCATCTGTCATATTCACCTGACCTCTCGCCAACCCACTACAACTTCTTCAAGCACCTTGACAACTTTTTGCAGCGAAAATGCTTCCACAACCAGCTGGAAGCAGAAAATGCTTCCCAAGGGTTCGTTGAATCCCAAAGCATGGATTTTTACCCTACAGGAATAAACAAACTTATTTCTCATTGGAAAAAATGTGTTCATTGTAATGATTCCTATTTTGATTAATAAAGATGTGTTTGAACCTAATTATGATTTAAAATTCACAGGCTGAAACCGTAATTACTTTTGCACCAACTACAGTTTTCACCCCTACTGTTTTTAGAGTCAAGATTACTAGAATGTCAGAAATGAGCAAAATTAGATGTAACTTCATAAAGACAATGTAGTCCTGATAGTAAGTATAAAGGTCGTTTAGTCTTTGTATCAGTTTCTTGTCATTGCTGTAACAAGTTACCACAAACTTGGTGCCTTAAAACAACATTCTAGAGGTTTTAGAGGTCACAAGTCCGGAATCATTCACTGGCCAAAACCAAAGTGTTGAGAGACCTTCACTTCCTCCAGGGGCCCTAGGGGAGAATCCACTTTCTGTCTTTTTCAGCTTCTAGAGCGTCATTTCTTTGACTTGTAGCCCCTTCCTCTATTTTCAAAACCAGTAGCATCTTGTTTCAGTCTTCTCATCACCTTTCCCTTCTCAGGTCAAATTTCCCTCTGTTTCCCTCTTATAAGGACACTTTTGATTACATTTAGGATCCATTCAGATAATCCAAAATGTGGGAAAATAAAACCATAAAAAATGTTCCAGAACCACATCACTCTTCAGGCTGCTAATCTCTGTCAAGTTTGTTTGGTATTATCACACTTATCAGCATTTACATGAAGCATTACTTTTCAGAAGGATTTTAAATAGCTATAATTAAAGCTATGGTGGCCAGGCATGGTAGCTCATGCCTATAATCCCAGCACTTAGGGAGGCTGAGGCAAAAGTATTGCTTGAGGCCAGGAGTTTGAGACTAGCTTGGCCAATATAGCGAAACTCTGTCTCTGTTTTAAATAAAATAAATAAAGTTGTGGAACAGGGAGTAAATTGCGCAAGTTTACAAAACCAATCTTTTCATCAAAACGAAGCCTCATACTGTCTGTTCTTTTGAATAGTTCTTAGAATGGCCACATGCCCATTTTGACCTCACTGTGACAAAGTGAGGGCTATTTGAGCCAAGAAAAGTCTACACTAAATAAGTAAATACAGTAAAAAGTTATGTTTATTAGATTTAATTTCCCCTTTGGAAAGAGCCAAAAACATGGCATTCTAAAATAAGACAACCCTTAGGTCAAATCTCAGATGTGCCATCTGTACTTGACCAATCTGAGCCTTAGTGTCTTCATCAAATGACATTGAATAAATAAGCACTTGATAGCTGCTTAATAAATGTTGGGCACTTTCTTTTTCATGAAAATTTACACCATTCATTAAATATTATTTGACTGTCTACCATGTGGCCAGGCATTAGGTTAAATTTATGTGTGTCTGCTAAGATTTCTATTTTAGTAATTTTTTAAACCTTAATGTGACATAGAAAGATAAAGCAAGATGTCTACAGATATGAGAAGAATTTAAATAAAATAATGTACAGTTTAACATTCAAAGTTGTGTTTATAATTGGGAATAAAGAAGACCTACTGACATATATATATATATATATATATATATATATATATATATATATACACTATATTTTCATCCCCCATAACCTTTGTTACAGTCTTTTATTATAATGTTGGGGTGTTTTAGGCCTCAGAAACAGGCCTCAGGAAACAGAATCAATCAATCTCTCTCTCTCTCTCTCATCTTCTCCTGCCCAAACAAGGAATCTAAACTGATTGTAGGTCATAAGACCCTTATTCCGGAGAGGGTCCTGCCCCATATTCTGGAGGAAGGAATGTTGCACAGAGAGGCCGAGAGGAATCTGAACAGGCAGGCATTGCTGGGTAATGTGGTTTGGTTTGGCTCTGTGTCGCCACACAAATCTCATGTTGAATTGTAATCTTTCAGTGTTGGAAGTGGGAGGTGAATGGATCATGGGAGCAGACTTTTCCCCTTGCTGTTCTTGTGATAGTGATTGAGTTCTCACAAGATCTGGTTGTTTAAAAGTGTGTAGCACTTCTTACTTCACTATCTCTCTCCTGCTTCATGTGAGGATATGCCTGCTTCCCTTTTGCCTTGCACCATGACTGAAAGATTCCTGAGGCCTTCCCCAGCCAGCCTACCCATACAGACTGAAGAACTGTGAGCCAATTAAACCTCTTTTCTTTATAAATTACCCAGTTTCAGGTAGTTCTTTATAGCAGTGTGAGAACAGACTAATGCACTGGGTTTAGATAATACTCTTTTTGTTGAATCACATTTTGACACAGTTGTCCCTGCTTCAATCATGGACAATCAATAAAGTCTCCATCAAAGGCCCAAAGGACAGGGTTAGAAAGCTTCCAAAGCACTGAACACATGGAAGTTGACAGGAAGACGTACTCATCTACATGCCTGCAGGGTGGCAAACCCCCACAAGGACAGTAGCTCCTGTACTCAGGACTGTCCCAGACCTCACCCTATGTATCTCTCCATCTGGCTGTTTACTTGTATCCTTTAAGATATCCATCATAATAAACTGGTAAGCATAAGTGTTTCCCTGACTTCTGTAAGCTGCTGAAGTAAATTAATTGAACTCAAAGCGGGGGTCTTGGGAGCCCCAACTTGAAACCAATCAGAAGTTTTGGAAGTCCAGACTTGTGACTGGTGGGAAGGAGGCAGTGGTCTTGTGGGACTGAGTTGTCAACCTGTGGAATCTGTCTCTATCTCTGGAGGACACCCAAGCTGGTGTCCACTGCTTGCTGTGTAGGGAAAAGCCACCATACATTTCATCAGAGGTCTTCTTATGTGAAGGTGATTGTTGTGGTGTGAGAGCAGAGGGAAAAGCATGGTTTGAGGGTTTTTCCCAAAAATACAACCTGTTGTGAATTCTTGAATTAATTGTTTTATTGATAAGCAATGAGTTGGAAACAATGTATGAATATAAACTGATATAGTATCATTTCATTAATAGTATCTAACTCAAATTTAATCAAGTGAAATCTTTTTATCTAGAGAAAAATGCCAACAATAGGTTACAATATAATATTTGCTGACATTTTTCAATATCAATACGTAACTATCAGCTCCTAAATGTTTGAGTTTAAATTTGAAGATTTTATAAATCTTGATAAAGTATGTATGAAGAAAATTATATTTTGTTAAAATCAAAGAAGATAGTCACAAGGTAAATTTCAGTTTATCTTCATAATTTAAACAGTTACCTCTTCAGGATGAATGTCATTTTTTGTTCTTGCTAACAGTGATAGAATTCATGAATAGTTGCATTTTAGTCACTGTCATTAATTGATAAGTCAGAAGTTTGTAGTGTATCTTCGTAAGTAAATTCTTTTCCTTTAAGTGTGAGAGTGATTGACAAAAGCAGGAATCAACCAATCTAAAAGTGTTAATAACATTTAAAGTAAAGCCTACAAATATGAACACCAAACAAAAGTGTTCTTGATACCAGTTTATAATCCTAAATGGGGGAAACATTGTGAAAATATAACACTATCAAATGACTCCTAGGGATTTCCACATCAGCCTAAACTAATATGTGCCACAATTAATAGTATGCTTTATTCCTACTTACAAATGGCATTTCATCTAAGGACACACAAAGCAGTACACTTGGGAAGTATAAATTATACACATGTAAGACGCGGAATGACTGACTGAACTTTACATGAGAAAGAAGAAAACTGGCTAGGCACGGTGGCTCATACCTCACTTTGGGAAGCTGAGGCAGGTAGACTGCTTGAGCTCAGGAGTTCAAGACCAGCCTGAACAACATGGCAAAACCCTGCCTCTACAAAAAATACAAAAATTAGCCAGGCATGGTGGTATGCCTGTAGTCCCAGAAGGTTGAGGCTGCAGTGAGCCGAGATTGCACCACTGCACTCCAGCCTGGGTGATAGAGAAAGACCCTGTCTCAAAAAAAAAAAAAAAAATGAAAGAAAGAAAGGATCATAGAGGACAATAAGATGAGTATGAATTAAGTAAATATTTAACAGTATGAAAGGACTCCTAAGAGTGTATAATATAATGTCACTGCATGTTAAATAAAGGTTAAAATGGAGTAAATGAAGAACTGCTTCAGTTAAGCTTCTGAAGGATCAAGTCCATGTCGCACTTCGCTTTAGAATACAACTCTCAAAGAGATATATGGTTAGAATGATGAAATTCTAAAGAGGAAAACAGCAATAGCTAAATGCTAAAAGGTAGATTGTATTTTAAATTTCTTTAAGTTTTAAAAAAGATAATTTAATAATAGCGTATAGCAAGGGTTCTCAAATGCTTTAGTCTTAGGACCACTTTATGCTTTCAAAAATTATGAGGGACTTCTGGCCTTAGCTCCAACATGTAAAGAGCTTAAAAGTTATCATTCCATCCTTACAAGAGAGAACTAGAACACCTGACCACCTAGACCAACTGAAGTTCTCTGATAGATTCAAGAAAAGTTGTTAATTTCAAGGTAAACCACGGCCTTGAGATCTGAAGAGACAAGCAAACCCAGAGAGTCATGACCAAGATCAGCTAACCTAGAAAAGTTGCTGAAGACATAAACTGGCAGGATCATTTAAAAGATAATTTTGACAAATTGCTGGAGGTTGAGTGTAGACTAGCTTGAGAATGAGAACTTCTTTAAGACCATAGTTTCAGTGAGGCCACCATACTTCTTTGGGTTTACCTCAAAGACACTCAACAAGGCTCTCATGGTAAAGACCAAAAATGTTTTTTGCAAGATGAAAAAGCCCTGAAGATCTATTTCACAACAATGTGAACATACTTAACATTACTGAACTGTATACTTAAAACTTGACAGAATGGTAGGCTGGGGATGGTGGCTCCCACCTGTAATCCTAGCACTTTGGGAGGCCAAGGTGGGTGGATCACTTGAGGCCAGGAGTTCAAGACCAGCCTGGCCAACATGATGATACCCAGTCTCTACTAAAAATACAAAAATTAGCTTGGCATGGTGGCATATGCATGTCATCCCAGCTACTTGGGAGAGCAGGCAGGAGAATCTCTTGAACCCAGAAGGTGGAGGTTGCAGTGGGCTGAGATAGTGCTACTGCACTGTCTCAGGAACAAAAAAAAAAACAAAATGATGGAATAGCAAATGTTATGTGTTTAACACAAAAAATTGACAGCATTCATCTGGTCAAACAATAACCAGTTAGAAGATATAATAGACAAGAGAACCCTGATCATAATAGCAATAAAGAAGAGTAAAGATAAAATAAGAGATATCCAAAACTTCTGTGTAGAAAATTATAAAACATTTCTGAAAGACACAAAAATAGACTTGAATAAATGAGAAATTATCCTTTTTAATAGGATATCTCAACATCATAAAGATGTCAGTTTTTCCTAAATTAATTTATAAAGTTAATCTGATTCCAGTAAAAATTTCAATATTCTAATAAACTTTTTATGGATCTAAATAATTTGATACTAAAATTTGTATGTAAAAACAAACACATAAGAATAGCTTTAAAAAACACTCACAAAAGAAAACTGTGAGGGAGGATATACGCCAACCAGATATTTAAACATACTATAAAGCTTCTATAAAACTAAAACAATTTGGTACTGGAACATGGATAGCCTAATGGGATAGAATGTAAAATCGAGAATAGACCACTGATATGGTTTGGATCTGAGATTTGTGTCCCCACCCAAATCTCATGTTGAAATATAATCACCAATGTTAGAAGTGGGGTTTGATAGGAGGTAACTGACTCATGGGGGCAGCTTCTAATAGTTTAGCACCATGCCCCAATGCTGTTCCAGTGAGTGAGTTCTTACAAGATCTGGCTGTTTAGAAGTGTTTAGCACCTCCCCCGACTCTCTCTTCCTCCTACTGTGGCCATGCAAGACATACCTGCTTCCCCTTCACCTTCCACCATGATTGTAAGTTTCCTGAGCCTCCCCAAAGGCAGAAACTGCTATTCCTCCTGCATAGCCTGCAGAATTGTGAGCCAATTAAACCTCTTTTATTTATAAAGAGGTTTATTACCCAGTCTCAGGTATTTCTTTATAGCAGTGTGAGAAAAGACTAATCAAAGAAAACTGGTACCAAGGAGTAGGGCATTACAATAAAGATACTTGAAAATGTGGAAACAGCTTTGAAATTGGCTAACTGGCAGAGGATGGAAGAGTGTGGAGAGCTCAAAAGAAGATAGGAAGATGAGGGAATGTTTTGAACTTCCTAAAGACTTGTTAAATTGTTGTGACCAAAATGCTGGTAGTGATATGGACAGTGAAGTCCAGGCTGAGGAGGTCTCAGATAGAGATGAGGGAATTATCTGGGAACTGGGGCAAAGGCCACTTTTGTTATGTGTTAGCAAAGAACTTGGTGGCATTGTGCCCCTGATCTAGGAATCTGCAGAAATTTGAACTTGAGAGTGATAATTTAGAGTACTTGGCAGAAGAAATTTCTATGCAGCAAAGTGTTCAAGATTTGGCTTGGCTGCTTCTAACAACCTATGCTTATAGGTGTAAGCAAAGAAATGACCTGAAATTGGAATTTATATTTAAAATGGAAGCAGAGCTTAAAAGTTTGGAAAATTTGCAGACTGGCCATGTGGTAGAAAAGAAAAATTTATATTCTGGGGAGGAAATCAAACTGGCTGCAGAAATTTACATAAGCAAAGAGAAGGCAAGTACTGATAGCCAAGACAATGAGGAAAAGGCCTCAAAGACTGCCTTTGAGGCAGCCCCTCCTATCACAGGCCTGGAGGCCTAGAGGGAAGAATGGTTTCATAGGCCACTGCCCTGTGCAGCTTCAGGACACTGCTCCTGCATCCTGGCCACTCTAGTTTCAGCCATGGCTCAACAGGGCACAGGTACAGTTTAGGCCACTGCTTCAGAGGGTGCAAGCCATAAGTCTTGGTGGCTTCCACATGGTGTTAAGCCGGTAGGTGCACAGAGTATAAGAGTTGAGGCTTGGGAGCCTCCACCTAGATTTCAGAGGACATATGGAAAAGCTTGGATGTTGAGGCAGAAGCTGGCTGCAGGGACAGGGCCCTCATGGAGAACCTCTACTAGGGCAGTGTGGAGAAGAAATGTGGGGTTGGAACCTCCACACAGAGTCCCCACTGGGACACTACTTAGTGGAGCTGTGAGAAGAGGGCCACCGTCCTCCAGATCCCAGAATGCTAGAAAGCCACCAACAGCTTGCACCATGGGTCTGGAAAAGCCACAAGCATTCAGCACCAACTCATGTGAGCAGCTGTGGGGACTGACCCCTGCAAAAGCCATAGGGCAGGGCTGCCCAAGGCCCTGGGAGCACACCTGTTGCATCAGTGTGTCCTAGATGTGAGACATGGAGTCAAAGGAGATTATTTTGGAGCTTTAAGATTTAATGACTGCCCTGCTGGGTTTTGGATTTGCATAGGGCTTGTAGCCCCTTTCTTTTGGCTGATTTCTCTCTTTTGGAACAGCAGTATTTACCCAATGCCTATACCACCATTGTATCTTGGAAGACACTAACTTGTTTTTTATGTTACAGGCTCATCAGGCAGAAGGGACTGGTCTTGTGTCATATGATATTTTGGACTATGGACTTTTGAGTTAATGCTGAAATGAGTTAAGGCTTTGTGGGACTACTGGGAAAGCATGATTGTATTTTAAAATATGAGAAAAACATGAGATTTCGGAGAGGCCAGGGGCAGAATGACATGGTTTAGATCTGTGCCTCTACCCAAATCTCATGTTGAAATGTAATTACCAATGCTGGAGGTGGGGCTTGGTGGGAGGTGATTAGACCATGGGGGTGGTTTCTAATAGTGTAGCACCATCCCCCAGTGCTGTTCTAGTGAGTGAGTTCTCATAAGATCTGGTTGTTTAGAAGTGTTTAGCACCTCCCATCTCTCTTCCTGCTCCAGTCATGTAAGACATGCCTGCTTCCCCTTCACCTTCTGCCATCATTGTAAGTTTCCTGAAGCCTCCCCAGAAGTGGAAGCCACATGCTTCCTGTACAGCCTGAAGAACTGAGAGCCAGTTAAACCTTTTGTTTATAAATCACCCAGTTTCAGGGATTTCTTTATAGCAGTGTGAGAATGGACTAATACAACCACCTACATATAAAAATTAATATGTGGTGGAAGTAATCTCTCTTAGTGCTTGGGACAAAGATTATCTTTTTAATAAATGGTGTTAGGACAACTGAAAACGATAAAATTTGATCCATTCCTCATACCATACACAAGAATAAGCTCCAAATGGATCAGAGATCTAAATAAGAAGGAAGGGATGGAGAGAGGGAGTGAAGGAGGGAGGAAGGAAGGCAGGAATTATGTAAGTTCTAGAAGAAACCATGAGTGAATTTTTCTATAGCCTCAGTAAAAATAGGCTTTTTACTTATAATTCAAGGCTTTTTAACTGACTCAAAATTCAGATGTAATAAAAGAAATGATACATTTGACCTCATAAAAATATAAATATTTGAGATGATAAACCACAAAGTTAAAAAGCAAATAAACTGGGGGAAATATTTGCAACATATATTGTAGTTCAATAGCTGATTTCTAATGTACTAAGGACTTTTAAGAATTGGTGAGAGAGAGAGACCAAAAAATCTTACAGAAAAATGAGTCAAAGTCATAAACAGATGATTCACAAGAAGAGGCATAAAAATGGCCCTTAAATGTAGGTAAAGATGTAATTGTGATCATAATAAAGAAAAATGCTATTTAAAATTATCCTGAGATTTTACTTTTCTCCCAGCTGACAGGCAAAAGTTCAAAACTTGATGATATACTTTTGTTTAGGCTATAGAGAAACAGGCACTCTTGTACATTGTTGGTGAGAATGCTAAATGATAACAAACTATGTATATTCTTAGACTTATACTTGTAGGCATTTATAATAATACTTGTAAGAATTTATCTTGAAGATACAACTCCAACACACATTAAAATACACCTCCAGAAATATAAAAATACATACATATACACAAACTGATTACAGCATTAATGTAATTGAAAAATGTTGGAAACTACTTAAATATCTAAGCATAAGAAGTTGTATGAATAAACTGTATGGAACATCCACACAACTGGGTATTATATAGATGCTTTTAAAAAAGAATGAGAAAAAGTTTCATATGAACTGATATGGTATGATTTCTAGAAGACATTGCTTGCTGAAAGAACAAGACATTTTATATATATATATACACACACACACACACTGTATATGTATATAAGATATTCACATTAAAGAGATGAGAGAAAACCATGCAGAAGGGATATGGGAATGAGTGACACCTCTCCAAATATATCTTTTAGTATTATTTTGATTCTTGGGAGCATGCTAATGTTCTACATGTTTTTTAGAAAATTAAATCAATAAGGGTGAGAAGAAAAAAAAGAAGTCCTAAAATGTAAAGCAAAAGGGACCAAATGATCCCACATGTATTTTAAATGAATGCCATAACCACAATGAAGAGGAAAAAAAGAATGAATTTATCCCAGTTACTTTGAACCCACTATTTGACTTTTTACCCAGTCTTGGATTGGGTGGGATAGTGGGAGAGAATTTCAAACAAATCCTTAACTCTTTTTTTGTAGCATTTTAAAATATAGTGGTATGGGCAACAAAATTCTGAAACAAATTTGGATGTATTATAAGATTGAGCAAATGAATAAATGTATTGATATTGTTGAGATCCAGAGTTTTTACTGAAGAAGAAGGGACAAACTAATATGGAACGTGGAAAGGAAAGAAATAACTCTTGTGGGGCGAACTGGAATTGGAGGAATAAATGTAAACCCATTTCTAAAATATGTCTATGCATGTCTGTATACTTGTATATTTACATATACGGAAATTTCCTAATTTTGTTCACTTAAGAGCAAGAGCAAAGACACTTCAGCATAACTATAGCACATTTAGCATCAAGATCTTGATCTGTAATATCCTCTCTCCCTGAAATGAATTAAAGCTTCTCAGAAAAATGACTGAGTTTAGGGCTAGGGCAGGGTAAATATGAGATGAGTCTAGAACATCTTGATATACTAGAAAGCAAGAACATATTACAAAAGGATAATGAACAAGAACACAGGATCCAAATGAAAGGGACTGCCACTTGTCAAATCTGAAAAAATTAAACAGAAAAATTTCTGTACCATAACAAAATATAAACCATTGGAGTGAAAAATAGGAACTCATGAATCTAGACTGATAATAAATAGAGATAAAGAATGGGGAAGAGATGAGGGCCCTTGCTTGTAAAATGTCAAAGCCTGAGTGGTAAATATAGAAAGAATGCTGGAATTGGAAAATCAGAAATTTGTGATCATTATAGGCAAGATTTAATTAGGAACAGGAATTCTGAAATGCCTATATGAGAAAGTTAACAGATCCTCTTCTCAAAGAAACAGTGATAAAATTGGATGAATACATAAATTAGTTAATTAATAATAAAGTCTCTAGAAACTGACCACAGGGCATATAACAAATTGAGAAACATCTGCTCAAGAAAATCTGCTGCATCTCAGTAAGAAAAGTGTGAGTCTGTGTCATTCATGCCAGGGGTTGCTCCTATCTTCCCCATCTCCATGTTGCAGAAATTCTATACTGTGCAGGTGGGCAGGCCATGAGGACTGGTAGCTACCATCTTCCCTCAGCAGTTCCAGACCTAGCACACAGGTGTCACTCCAGGAGAGGCTGCAGCAGGTTGGGAAGAGCAGTAGCTCCCATTCCTACCCTCATGGCTCTGCCTTGTGTTGTGACAGGTCTGTCTAGGATGGACATAGCATGATGTAAGAGTGGCAGCTCCTTGACCCTGCCTGACAGGGTTAACTTTATTAGCAACAGAACATGAAAAAAGCAGGGACACTATTTAAAACAAAGAAGTGACATCTAGAAGGTGGTAGAATAGGAGGTTCCTGTATTCAAGCCCCCACAGAAACACTGATTTGAACAACCTACTACCCATGAAGAAGAATATGTTTATGTGATGCACATAGTCCAGCTCAGAGGTTCCACCACCCTAGTGGAGCCAAAAAATCCAAGTATAGATGCATAGAAGGTAAAAAGAACAGTTTCACTTTATGTGCATCACCCCTCCTTCAGGTAGCACAACTCTGCCAATAGAGACCCCTTTAATCTACAATTTCTTTCTTGGGAAAGAGAGTGAAATAAGTGCCCAAGTTCCCCAGTCTTATGACATACCGTCCAAGGTACCCACTTCTGTTTTGCCTACCCAGAACACTGAGATCAACATAGCTAAATCATCTGAAGACAACTAGGAGCAGTGAAAAGGGATAGGGAATCAGCAACCAGCATGCAGATCTCAAGAATCAGCACAGACTCTACTAACAGACACATGGACCTAAGAGCCTAACCACAAGCTCTTAGACACCTTATTGGGAGACCACCTCCTACTAACTAGCTAACAAGTGTCCCTAGCATTGTGCACCACTTTCTTTCTCCCCATAACCACTGCATGCAATTCTCCACAGAATTCACATGGATATAAGCTGATAACTCAACTCTGCTTAGTTGGAAAAAAGCACAAAACCTTAAACATTCAAGGGCACTGTCCTACGATAAATAAGCAGGAGAGTTTCAGCACCCTATTAGATTTGCGATATTGAGAGAAAGCACACAATCCTAAGATGCCCTCTTCAAGAGAAAACAAAGGAATAGTGGAGTTAAGCACATTCAGCTAAAAGGTATGAGAAATCCCTAGATTCTAGCTGGGCTGACTCATGAAGATATTTCTGTCCTGAAGCCAGTCAGTAAAGACTAGAGGAAGTGACTACTTCAAATGCCAAGACAGCAGTGCAAATTTCAAGAAACAGACATACAAAATCAAGGAAACGCGATACCACCAGAGACAAAATAAATCTCCAGTGGCTGACCATAAATAAATGAAAACCTATGCATTACCTGAAAAAGAATTCAAAATAATCATGTTAAAGAAGTTCAGTGAGCTTTTATTCTTGTACAGTTATTTAAGTTCCTTGTAGATTCTGGATATTAGCCCTTTGTCAGATGGATAGATTGCAAAAACTTTCTCCCATCCTGTAGGTTGCCTGTTCACTCTGATGATAATTTATTTTGCTGTGCAGAAGCTCTTAATTTGATCCCATTTGTCAATTTTGGCTTTTGTTGCAATTGCTTTTGGTGTTTTAGTCATGAAGTCTTTGCCCATAACTAGGTCTTCAATGGTATTGGCTAGGTTTTCTTCTAGGGTTTTTATGGTTTTAAGTCTTACGTTTAAGTCTTTAATTCATCTTGAGTTAATTTTTATATAAGGTGTAAGGAAGGGGTCCAGTTTCAGTTTTCTGCATATGGCTAGCCAGTTTTCTTAATACCATTTATTAGATAGGGAATCCTTCCCCATTACTTGTTTCTATCAGGTTTGTCAAAGATCAGATGGTTGTAGATGTGTGGTGTTATTTCTGAGGCCTCTGTTCTGTTCCATTGGTCTGTATATCTGTTTTGGTACCAGTACCATGGTGTTTTGGTTACTGCAGCCTTATAGTATAGTTTGAAGTCAGGTAGCATGATGCCTCCAGCTTTGTTCTCTTTGCTTAGGACTGTCTTGGCTATGTGGGCTCTTTTTTGGTTCCATATGAAATTTAAAGTAGTTTTTTTCTAATTCTGTGAAGAAAGTCATTGGTAACATTGGATCTGTAAATTAGTTTGGGCAGTATGGCCATTTTCATGATATTGATTCTTCCTATCCATGATCATGGAATGTTTTTCCATTTGTTTGTGTATTGTCTTATTTCCTTGAGCAGTGGTTTGTAGTTCTCCTTGAAGAGGTCCTTCACATCCCTTGTAAGTTGTATTCCCAGGTATTTTATTCTCTTTGTAGCAATTGTGAATGGGAGTTAACTCCTGATTTGGGTCTCTGTCTATGATTGGTGTAGAGGAATGCTTGTGATTTTTGCACGTTGGTTTTGTATCCTGAGACTTTGCTGAAGTTGCTTAACAGTTTAAGGAGATTTTGGGCTGAGACAATAGGGTTTTCTAATACACAATCATGTCATCTGCAAACAGACAATTTGACTTCTCTTTTCCTATTTGAATACGCTTTGTTTCTTTCTCTTGCCTGATTGCTGTGGCCAGAACTTCCAAAACTATGTTGAATAGGAGTGGTGAGACAGGGCATCCTTGTCTTGTGCCAGTTTTCAAAGGGAATGCTTCCAGCTTTTGCCCATTCAGTGTGATATTGGCTGTGTGTTTGTCATAAATAACCCTTACTATTTTGAGATATGTTCCATCAATACCTAGTTTACTGAGAGTTCTTAGCATGAAGTGGTGTTGAATTTTATTGAAGGCCTTTTCTGCATCTATTGAGATAATCATGTGGTTTTTGTCATTGGAAAGTGGACGAAGGATATGAACAGAACCTTTTCAAAAGAAGACATTTATGCGGCCAACATATGAAAAAATGCTCATCATCACTGGCCTTTAGAGAAATGCAAATCAAAACCACAATGAGATACCATCTCACGCCCATTAGAATAGTGATCATTTAAAAGTCAGGAAACAATAGATGCTGGAGAGGATGTGGAGAAATAGGAATACTTTTACACTGTTGGTGGGAGTGTCAATTAGTTCAACCATTGTGGAAGACAATGTGGTGCTTCCTCAAGGATCTGGAACCAGAAATACCATTTGATCCAGCAATCCCATTACTGGGCGTATACCCAAAGGATTATAAATCATTCTACTATAAAGACACATGCACACGTATGTTTACTGCAGCACTATTCACAATAGCAAAGACTTGGAACTAACCGAAATGCCCATCAATGATAGGCTGAATAAAGAAAATGTGGCACATATGCACCATGGAATACTATGCAGCCATAAAAAAGGATGAGTTCATGTCCTTTGCAGGGACATGGATGAAGCTGGAAACCATTATTCTCAGCAAATTAACACAGGAACAGAAAACCAAACACCATGTGTTCTCACCCATAAGTGGGAGTTGAATAATGAGAACACATGGACACAGGAAGGGGAACATCACACAGCAGGGCCTGTCGGGGGTGAGGGACTAGGGGAGGGATAGCATTAGGAGAAATACCTAATGTAGATGACGAGTTGATGCATGCAGCAAACCACTGTGGTAACTACACGTTCTGCATATGTATCCCAGAACTTAAAGTATAATAAAAGGAGATAAAAGAACTAGGTAAAATGAAAAAGAAAATTTTTTTTTGGTATATTTCCTAATCAAGATAGATGTTGATTGTCTATGTTATGCTGTTGTTATTCTTGTTGTTTATCCATTATTACTACTGAAGAGTAGTATTTTGACCATCCATTTACCTAATTTTCTGGATGTTGTTATTCTAACAGTTCATGTTCTGAAAGTAAAATAGATTTTCTTGCTTTTCTAGTTAACATCCATGTCTTCTGTGAATAACTACAATTCAGATTTTTTGAATCAGCTTCTTTCCTGTTTTTTTTTCTCTTCCTTGTTTTGGTCCCCACTCAGACATCTCACACAGTAGTGAATTGTGAGAGGCCAGTCCACTCCCTCTTTTAACTTTACCTTTATTGAAATACTTCTAATGTTTTTGTGGATTAGTATATTTGCAGAAATTTTCCCCTTTACTAGGAATTTTTTAATTATGCTATTTTGCATGTATAATCATCAAATATTTTATTCTAGGATTTAATGTTGTAATTTTCCTTTAATTTTTGATTTAATGAATAAAGTTTGAATTGTTAAAAAAAAAAGTATAACAAAAAAAGTTCAGTGAGCTATAAGAGAGCACAGATAAGCAACTATAGAAATCAAGAAAACAATACACGAAAAATTTTCTTTAACAAAAAAAATATAAATAATAAAAAAGAACCAAACAGAAACTCTGAAGCTGAAGAATACAATGACTCAACTAAAAAATACAACAGTTTCAACAGCAGAATTGACCAAGAAGAAGAAAGAATCAGCTAACTAAATTCATGTCATTTGAAATTATTCAGTCAAGGAACAAAGTGAAAAATAATGAAAAACAGTGAAGAAAGCCTTTGGAACTTATGAAACACCATCAATTGACCAACATATCCATTGTGGGATTCTCAAAAGGAGCAAAGAAAGATAAAGGAATAGAAAGCTTATTTTTAAAAATAATGACAAAAAAATTACCAAATTTGGGGAGGGAAATAAACACTTAGATTTATGAATCCAAAAGAGCTACAAATAGACTGACCATAAAGAAGTTTTCAGCGTGACATTTTATAAACAAATGGTCAAAAGTCAGTGGCTCATGCCTGTAATCCCAGCACTTCAGGAGGCTGAGGCATGCAGATCACTTGAGGTCAGGAGTTCAAGAACGGCCTAGCCAAAATGGCAAAACCCCATCTCTACTATAAATCCAAAAATTTGCCAGGCGTTGGGGCATGCACCTGTAATCCCAGCTACTCATGAGGCCGAGGCAATAGAATCACTTGAACCTGGGAGGTGGAGGTTACACAGTGAACCAAGATCACACCATTGCACTCCAGCCTGGGTGACAGAATAAGACTCCATCTCAAAAAAAAAAAAAAGGTCGATGACAGAGGGAATTTTGAAAGCAACAAGAGAAAAGCAATTCATTTCATGCAATCAAAATCCCCATAAGACTCTAAGCAAATTTCTCAACAGAAACCTTGCAGACCAGCAGAATGGGATAATATATTCAAAGTCTGCCTGGAAACAGACTTGGGGCTGTTGGCAGGCAGGGTTGAGGTTATGGTGGTAGTGAGGCTGGCCCCTGTTTGCATGGGAACTAAGTGAGGCCTATGATGGTCAGCTTTCTCCCACTTTCCTGACGACCGGAATGACTCAGCAAAGGCAGCCATAATCCTCCTAGGTACACAACTCCAGTGACCTGGGAATCTCACCCCACTCACCACAGCAGCTGCAGCAAGACCCAACCAAGGTGAGTCTGAGCCCAGACATGCCTAGCCTTGTCCCCACCTGATGGTGCTTCCCGATCCACCCTGATAGTGGAAGACAAAGGGTATATAATCTTGGGAGTTCCAGGGCCCTACCCACCACTGGTCCCTCTCCATAACTACTATAGCTGATGCTTTCTGGAAAGCACAAACCTCCTGGCAGGAGGCCAACCAGCACAAAAATAGAGCATTAAACCACCAAAGCTAAGGACCCTCATGGAGTCCACTGCACCCTCCACCATCTCCCCTGGAACAGGCGCTGGTATCCAGAGATCAGAAACCCATAGACAGTTTACATCACAGGACTCTGTGCAGACAACGCTCAGTACCAGCCCGGAGCCAGGTAGATTCACTGGGTGACTAGACCCAGAAGAGAGACAATAAACACGGCAGTTCAGCTCACAGGAAGTCACATGTATAGGAAAAAGGGGAGAATACTACATCAAGGGAACACCCCGTGGGACAAAATAATCTGAACAACAGCCTTCAGCCCTAGACCTTCCCTCTGACAAAGCCTATCCCAATGAGAAGGAACCAGAAAACCAACCCTAGTTAAATGACAAAACAAGGCTCTTCAACACCCCCCAAAATATCACACTAGTTCACCAGCAAAGGATCCAAACAAGGAAGAAATCCCTGATTTACCTGAAAAAGAATTCAGGAGGTTAGTTATTAAGCTAATCAGGGAGGGACCAGAGAAAAGTGAAGCCCAATGCAAGGAAACCCCCCAAAAAATGATACAAGAAGTGAGGGGAGAAATACTCATGGAAAGAGATAGCTTAAAGAAAAAACAATAAAAATTTCAGGAAACTTTGGACCCACTTTTAGAAACACAGAATGCTCTGGACAGTCTCAGCAATAGAATTGAATAAGTAAAAATTCAGAGCTCAAAGACAAGGACTTCGAATTAACCCAATCCAACAAGGCAAAGAAAAAAGAATGAGAAAATATGAACAAAGCCTCCAAGAAGTCTGAGATTATGTTAAACAACCAAACCTAAGAATAATCGGTATATCTGAGGAAGAAGGTAATTCTAAAAGTCCAGAAAACATATTTGGGGGAATAATTGAGGAAAACTTCCCCAGCCTTGTGAGAGACCTAGACATCCAAATACAAGAAGCACAAAGAACATCTGGGAAATTCATTGCAAAAAGATCTTCACCTAGGCACATTGTCATCAGGTTATCCAGTCAAGACAAAGGAAAGAATCTTAAGAGCTTTGAGACAGAAGCACTAGGTAACTTTAAAGGAAAACCTATCAGATTAACAGCATATTTCTCAGCAGAAACTCTACAAGCTAGAAGGGTTTGGGCATCTATCTTTAGCCTCCTCAAACAAAACAATTATCAGCCAAGAATTTTGTATCCAGCAAAACTAAGCATCATATATGAAGGAAAGATACAGTCACTTTCAGACAAATGCTGAGAGAATTCACCATTACCAAACCATCACCACAAGAACTGCTAAAAGGAGCTCTAAATCTTGAAACAAATCCTGGAAACACATAAAAATGGAACCTCTTTAAAGCATAAATCACACAGGACCTATAAAATAAAAATACAAGTTAAAAATAAAAAACAAAAAATCAAAGTACACAGGCAACAAAAAGCACGATGAAAGCAATGGTACCTCACATTTCAATACTAACATTGAATGTAAATGGCCTAAATGTTCCCTTAAAAGATACAGAACCACAGAATGGATAAGAACTCACCAATCAACTATCTGCTGCCTTCAGGAGACTCACCTAACACATAAGGACTCACATAAGCTTAAAGTAAAGGGGTGGAAAAAGGCATTTCATGCAAACAGACTTCCAAAGCAAGCAGGGATAGCTATTCTTATATCAGACAAAACAAATTTTAAAGCAACAGCAGTTAAAAGAGGCAAAGAGGGACAGTACATAATGGTAAAAGGCCTTGTCCAGCAGGAAAATATCACAATCCTAAACATATATGAACTTAACACTGGAGCTCCCTAACTTACAAAACAATTACTAATAGACCTAAGAAATCAGATAGACAGCAACACAATAATAGTAGGGGACTTCAATACTCCACTGAAAGCACTAGACAGGTCATCAAGACAGAAAGTCAACAAAGAAACAATGGATTTAAATTATACCTTGGAACAAATGAACTTAACAGATATATACAGAACCTCTCATCTAACAACTGCACAATACACATTCTATTCAATAGCGCATGGAGCTTTCTCCAAGATAGACCATATGATAGGCCATAAATTGAGCCTCAGTAAATTTAAGAAAATTGAAATTGTACCAAGCACTCTCTCATACCACAGTGGAATAAAACTGGAAATCAACTCCAAAGGAACCTTCAAAACCATGCAAATACATGGAAATTAAATAACCTGCTCCTGAATGAGCACTGGGTCAAAAATGAAATCAAGATGGAAATTTAAAAAATTTTCAAACTGAATGACAATAATGACACAACCTATCAAAACCTCTGGGATACGGCAAAAGTGGTGCTAAGACAAAAGTTCATAGCCCTAAATGCCTACATCAAAATGTCTGAAAGAGCACAAACAGAAAATCTAAGGTCACACCTTGAGGAACTAGGAAACAAGAACAAACCAAACCCCAACCCAGCAGAAGAAAGGAAATAACCAAGATCAGAGCAGAACTAAATAAAATTGAAACAAAAAATATAAAAGATAAATGAAACAAAAAGCTGGTTCTTTAAAAAGATAAATAAAATTGATCGACCATTAGCAACATTAACCAAGAACAGAACAGAGAAAATCCAAATAACCTCACTAAGAAATGAAACAGGAGATATTACAACTGACACCACTGTAATACAAAAAAATCATTCAAGGCTACTATGAACACCTTTATGCATATAAACTAGAAAACCTAGAAGAGATGGAAAAATGCCTGGAAAAATACAACCCACCTAGCTTAAATAAGGAAGAATTAGATAACCTGAACATATCAATAACAAGCAGAGATTAAAATGGTAATTAAAAAATTACCAACAAAAAAGAGTCCAGGACCAGATGGATTCAGAGAAAAATTCTACAAGACATTCAAAGAAGAATTTGTACCAATCCTTTTGACACTATTCCACAAGATAGAGAAAGGAGGAACCCTCGCCAATTCATTCTATGAAGACAGCATCACCCCAGTACCAAAACCATGAAAGGACATAACCAAAAAAGAAAACAACAGACTGATATCCTTGATGAACATAGATGCTAAAATCCTTAACAAAATACTAGCTAACCAAATACAGCAACATATCAAAAAGATAATCCACCATGATTAACTGGGTTTCATACCAGGGATGCAGGGATGGTTTAACATATGCAAGTCAATAAATGTAATACACTGCAAAAACAGAATTAAAAACAAAAATCACATGATCATCTCAATAGATGCAGAAAAAGCGTTTGACAAAACCCAGCATCACTTTAGAATTAAAACTATCAGCAAAATCAGCACACAAGGGACATAACTTAATGTAATAAAAGCCATCTATGACAAACCCAAAGCCAACATAATACTGAATGGGGAAAAGTTGAAAGTGTTCCTTCTGAGAACTGAAACAAGAAAGGATGTCCACTCTCGCCACTCCTCTTCAACATAGTACTGGAAGTCCCAGGCAGAGCATTCCACAAGAAAAAGAAATCAAAGGCATCCAAATTGGTAAAGAGGAAGTCATACTGCTACTGTTTGCTGATGATATGATTGTTTACCTTGAAAACCCTAAGGACTCCTCTAGAAAGCTCCTAGAACTGATAAAAGAATTCAGCAAGTTTCCAGATACAAGATTAATGTACACAAACCAGTCGCTCTTATATATAGCAACAGCAACCAAGCAGAGAATTAAATCAAGAACTCAATCCCTTTTACAATAGCTGCAAAATAAATTAATAAAATACTTAGGAATATACCTAACAAAGGAGTCAAAAGATCTCTACAAGGAAAACTACAAAACACTGCTAAAAGAAATCATAGCCAACACAAGCAAATGGAAACATATCCCATGCTCATGGATGGGTAGAATCCATATTGTGAAAATGACCATATGACAAAAGCAATCTAACTCAAACTCAATGTAATCCCCATTAGAATACCATCATCATTCTTTACAGAATTAGAAATAATAATTCTAAAATTCATATGAATCCAAAAAAGAGCCCGCATAGACAAACAAGACTAAGCAAAAAGAACAAATTGGGAGGCATCACACTACCTGATTTCAAACTATACTTAAGGCCATAGTCACCAAAACACCATGGAACTGGTATAGAAACAGCATTGACAGGAACACAGACCAATGAAACAGAATAGAGAACCCAGAAATAAACTCAAATACTTACAGCCAATTGATCTTTGACAAAGCAAACAAAAACATAAAGTGGGGAAAGGACACCCTTTTCAACAAATGGTGCTGGCATAATTGGCTAGCCACACATAGGAGAATGAAACTGGATCCTCATCTCTTATCTTACGTAAAAATCACCTCAAGATGGATTAAGGACTTAAACCTAAGATCTGAAACTATAAAAATTCTAGAAGATAACATTGGAAAAACCCTTCTAGACATTGGCTTAGGCAAGGGTTTCATGACCAAGAACCCAAAAGCAAATGCAATAAAAACAAAGATAAATAGCTGGGACCTAATTAAACTAAGGAGTTTTGCACGGCAAAAGGAACAGCCAGCAGAGTAAACACACAACCACAGAGTGGGAGAAAATCTTCACAATCTATACATCTAGCAAATGACTAATATCCAGAATCTACAATGAACTCAAATCAGTAAGAAAAAAACAATCCCATCAAAAAGTGGGCTAAGGACCTGAATAGACAGTTCTCAAAAGAAGATATACAAATGGCAACAAATACATGAAAAAATGCCCAACATCACTAATGATCAGGGAAATGCAAATCAAAACCACAATGCAATACTAACTCACTCCTGCAAGAATGGCCATCATCAAAAAAATTAAAAAAAAAAAAAAAGCAGTAGATGTTGGCGTGGATGTGAACAGGGAACACTTCTACACTGCTGGTGGGAATGTAAACCAGTACAGCCACTATGGAAAACAGTGTGGAGATTCCATAAAGAACTTAAAGTAGAATTACCATTTGATCCAGCAATCCCACTACTAGGTATTTATCCAGAGGAAAAGAAGTCATTATTTTAAAAAGATACTTGCACTTGCATGTTTATAGCAGCACAATTCACAATTGCTAAATCATGGAACCAACCAAATGCCCGTCAATCAATGAGTGGATAAAGAAACTGTGAGGTGTATATATATATATCCACACACACACACACACACACACACAATGGAATACCATGCAGCCATCAAAAGGAATGAATAACAGCATTTGCAGTGACCTGGATGAGATGAGAGACTATTATTCTAAGTGATGTAACTCAGGAATGGAAAACCAAACATCGTATGTTCTCACTGACATGTGGGAGCTAAGCTATGAGGATGCAAAGGTGTAAGAATGATACAATGGACTTTGGGGACTTGGGGGGAAGGATGGGAGGGGATGAGGGATAAAAGACTACAAATACGGTGCAGTGTATACTGCTCGGGTGATGGTGCACCAAAAATCTCACAAATCACCACTAAAAAACTTATGTAACCAAATACCACCCGTACCCCAATACCCCAATAACTTATGGAAAAACAAAAATTAAAAATAAATTTTGGGGGGGTTAATACTTTTAATTACATGATTGTAATTAAATAATTTCCACTATTCGATATTTTGTATAAAACCAGTTACAACTCACAAGATTTTCAAATGTGACAATATGTATCAAACTACATACATATGCAAAGTTTACAGGAAGCTTTATCTTAAAAATACCTTCAGGAAAATAAACATTCATTCAACCAGTTCTCTTGGCTTTAAAAAATATGATTAGAAATATACACTGTAAAAAAAAAAATCAAGACAATGATTGATCAATACTGATCAGTTACATTTTAAAACTTTTAATAATCTGTACATGAATGCAGGGTAAATTCTGCAAATTATTAATAGAAAACTGCAATACTATCTTTGGATGAACATGTCTGCTGATAGTTCTGCCAGGTAATTAAGGAGGTAATTTCCTATACAGTATAGGTGAATTGTCCAGTCTTTAAACACATCTGGAGTCATCTCCACTCAGTGACGTGGAGAATACCCTGATGTGGGGAAATGCAAGAGCAGCGGCTAGCCTCTCCAGGCCAGTTTCAGTGGGAGAGAACATTTAAAGGGACAATAAAATAGGTTCTAAAAGTTGCTTTTGATGAGCACTGCTTTCCAATATGCACTAATGATTTTTTTTTTTTTACCAGGCCATCCTGCCCAGCGAGCACACTGGCCTTGAGCACACTGGCCTCATGACAATGCTTGGGAACTCCTCTAAAACTTGCCTAGGCCCAAGAAAAGTGAGAGGTAGCAATCACCCCTGTGAGAAGGCTAGAGGGGAGGGGAGGAAATAGGTAGGGGACAGGCTAGGGGCATCAAGCTCAGAATGGGGGAGTTCTGGAGGCCAGCAGAGCCGCGTGCTGCCGGGAAGCACTGGCCACGCCAGGCCATTCTGCTCTCATGAGGTGCTGCTCCCTACCAAGTTCTACAAAAAGCCACGTCCGTCCGTACTTCTAGGAACCCAGTTTTGCAGATGCTCTTCCTCTGGACTGTCCCTGACTCTTGATAATTTTGAGTCCCCAGAGAGCTTCAAGGGCACCAAAAATATTCACTTCTAATTTTAATTCCATTGCAAATTCCATTCTGGAGTACTTTCAGGGCTATTTAAGTCTCTTAAGTTAAGGGAATCTCTCCATCTGACAGACACAGTTTCATGTTCCATAGCAACAAGGTCTTATATAACAAGGATTCTAAGTCAGAATCCCAGAAGATTTTGGGTGTTTGTGGTTTCAGATGGGGGTGATGGGAAGAGTCCACTCTCATTCATAGCAGGAAGAACTTTCCATCCCTCAGACCCAGAGACTTCCTGGATTCTAGAGATGATCCCCATAAGAAAAATAATTAAAAAAAAAAAGACAACATATAAAAGTATAAAACTCACTGGTAACACTGAGTATATAGTCAAATTAAGAATATTGTAATACTGTAATGGTGGCATCTAATCACTTTTAACTCTAGTATAAAAGTTAAAAGACAAAAGTAATAATAATTCGAGCTACAATAATTTGTTAATGGATACACAATATAAAAATATGTAAACTGTGATATCAAAAATATAAATGGGGGAGAAGTGAAAGTGTAGGATTTTTGTGAACAAAGTTAAGTTGTTGTCAGCTTAAAACAGGCTGTTATATGATGTTTTATGTAAGCCTCATGGTGATCACAAAGAAAAAGAAACCTGTAGCAGATACATAAAGTGAAAGAAATCAAAACATTATCACTACCAAACAAAATTGTCAAATCATGATGCAAGACAGCATAAGGAACAAAGGGACTACAAACAGTCAAAAAACAATCAACAAAATGGCAATATTAATCCTTAACTATCAATAATTACTTTAAGTGTAAATGAATTAAATTCTGTAATCAAAAGACAGAGCGGCTGAATGGATTAAAAAACACTCACTTTAGCATTAAGGACACAAACAGAGCAGTGTGGTTATACCTATATTAGACAAAATAGACTTCAAGTCAAAAACTCTCACAAGAGACAAGATAATAATATAATGATAAAGGGGTCCGTTCATCAAGAGGATATAACAATTATAAATATATATGAACCCAAAATTAGGCTCCTAAATATATGAAGCAAATAAACAGAACTGAAGGAAGAAATAAGACAGCAATACAATAATAGTAGGGGACTTCGATACTTTACTTTCAACAATGGACAGGTCAGACAGAAAAATCAATAAATAGTAGACTGGAAAACACTATAAACCAAATGGACTTAACAGAAATATTCAAAACATTCCATTTAATGGCAGCAGAAAACACAATCTTAAAAACATTCTCCAGGATAAATCATGTTATGCTACAAAACAAGTCTTAACACATTTAAGAAGATTGCAATCATATCAAGTACCTTTTTTTTTCCACAATGGTATGAAACTAGAAGTAGGGGGAAAAACTGAAAATTCACAAATAAATGGGAAATTAACATATCTCTAAACAAGTGGATCAAAAGGGAAATCAAAAATATCTTGAGACAAATGAGAATAGGAACACAGCACACCGAAACTTATGGGATGCAGCAAAAGCAGTTCCAAGAGGAAAGTTTATAGTGATAAATGCCAACATTAGGGAAAAAAAAAAAATCTTGAAACAACCTAATTTTATACCTCAGGGACCTAGAAGACCAAAGTAAGCTCAAAATTAACAAAGAAAGAAAATAGTAAAGATTAGAGCAGAATTAAATAAAATAGAGACTAGAAAAACAGTAGAAAGATCAATTACAGTTTTTTGAAAAGATGAAATTGGCAAACCCTTAGCTAGACTAAGAAAAAAAAAGAAAACTCAAAATTATAAATGAAAGGGAGACTTTAAAATTGATACTACAGAAATACAAAGGATCATAAGAGACTGATATGAACAATTATATGCCAAAAAATTGGAAAACATAAGCAAAAAGGATAAATTTCTAGAACGTACAACCAAGACTGAATAATGAAAAAATAATAAATCTGAACAAATAATGAGTAAAGATATTGAACCAGTAGTCAAAAACTTCCCAGCAATGAAAAGCCCAGGACTAGACAGCTTTACTGATGAATTCTACCAAATATTCAAAAAAGAATGAATGCTGATCTTTCTCAAACTCTTCTGAAAAATTAAAGAGGAAAAAATACTTTCAAACTCATAAAGCCAGCAATACCCTGACACCAAAGCCAGACAAGAACGCTATAAGAAAAAAAAAATTACAAGCCAGTATCTCTGATGAACATAGATGTAGAAATCCTCAACAAAATACCAGCAAACTAAATTCAACAGCACACAGAAGGGAGTTTAAATCATGATCAAGTGGGATTTGTCCCTGGGATGCAAGGATGGCTCAATATATGCTCAAGCAATCCTCTCACTACAGCCTCCCAAGTAGCTGGGACTACAGGCATGCACCACCATGTCCATCTAATCTTTAAAAATTTTTAGAGACAGGGTCTTGCTGTGTTATCCAGGCTAGTTTGAAGCCCCTAGCATCAAGGAATCTACTGTCTCAGCATCCTGAATAGCTGGGATTACAGGTGCAAGCCATCAGGCCAAGCTCAAATAATATTTATAATGCTATATTATTGAATGTATATAATAGCACAAAGGTGTGGAGAGGGAATGGAACTATACTGGAATAAAGTTTCTCTATCTTATGTGTGTTATAAGCCCCTAGAAGAACCATTAGGAAATGACTTAAAATTGATTTTTAAAATTAAGAAAGAAATTAAAATGGTATACTAGAAAATAATCATGTAATACAAAAGAAGGCAATAGAGGAGAAATATAGGAACAAAAAGATAGAAGGCCTGCAGAAAACAAATAAAATGGAAGACATGTGCCTAACTACAGTGGCATTACATGTGAATGAGTTAAACACTCCAAAGAAAAGGCACAGGTTGTAAGACTCGATTACCAAAAAAAAGCAAAATTCAGTTTTATGATGTTACAAGAGACATACTTCAGGGTTTTTTGTTTTTTTTAATGTAGGTTGAAAACAAAGGGTTATAAAAAAGAAGAGACTATACTAATATCAGACAAAATAGGCTTTAAGACAGAAACTGTTACTAGAGACAGAGAGGCATCTTAAAATACAGTCAGTTCATTGGGGAGACATTACAATAAATATATATATTGGCATGACAGCAGAGCTCCAAAATGAAGCAAAAACTGACAGAATTAAAGGGAGACATAGACAATTCTATAGTAATAGTTGGAGATCTCAATGCCCTACTCTTGACAATGGGTGGAACAACTAAATGGAAAATCAGAAAGTATATAATAGACTTAAACAACACTATATGACCAACTGACCTAAATGACATCTGTAGAACATTCCATCCACAATAGAAGAATACAAATCCTTCTCAAATGTATTTAGAACATTTTCCAGGATAGACCATATGGTAGGCCATAAAAACAAGACTTAGTTTAAAAGGATTGAAACTATACAAAGAATGTTCTCTGACCACAATGGAATGAAATTACAAATCAATACCACAGCAAATTTGGAGAATCCACAAATATGTGGAAATTAAACAACACGTCTAAATAACTCATGGATCAAAAATAAAGAACAAGGGAAATTATAAAATATTTTGAACTGAATAAAAAACACAACATACCAAATTGGTGGGATATAGCTAATACAGTGTTCAGAGGGAAATTTATAGCTATAAATGTCTACATTACAAAGAAGCAAGATTTTGAATAATCTAACTTTCTACCTTAAGAAACTAGAAAATGTGAAAAAGAATAGTGTGCAAATGAGCACAAGATTTCTTTTTGGGATGATGGAAATGTTCTAAAATTAGATTGTGGTGATGGCTGTACAACTCTGTACATGTACTCAAATTAATTGAATTGGACATGTATAAAAATGAATTCTATGGCAGGTAGATTATACCTTAAGAAAGCCATTTTTATAAGATTGGATCAGGCAAAATTCATCAATGGATATTAAATCTAGAGGGATGTTTTGATGACTGGAAGTATATTTGCATGGTCTTAGACTGTCTCTCCACAGGTTCCTCTTTTATTGCAAGGAAAAACAGTGATTATTACAGTGAAGAATCAGAAAACATCTTGATCAGATAATCAAACTTAACATCACCAGAGCAGCATTCCAAGATGGCTGAGAAGGAACAGCTCCAGTCTGCAGTCCCCAGCATGATCAAAGAAGATGGGTAATTTCTGCATTTCCAACTGAGGTACCTGGTTCATCTTACTGGGACTGGTTGGACAGTGGGTGCAGCCCACAGAGGGTGAGCTAAAGCAAGGTACGGCATCACCTCACCTAGGAAGCGCAAGGGGTCTGGGAATTTCCCTTTCCTAGCCAAGGGAAGCTCTGACAGACTACCTGGAAAAATGGATACTGCACTTTTCCCAAGGTCTTAGCAACTGGCAGAAAAGGTGATTCTCTCCCATGCCCAGCTCAGTGGGTCCCATGCCCACGGAGCCTTGATCACTGCTAGCGCAGCAGTCTGAGATCGATCTGCAAGGTGGCAGCCTGGCTGGGGGTGGGGTGTCTGCCATTGCTGAGGCTTGAGTAGGTAAACAAAGCAGCTGGGAAGCTCGAACTGGGTGGAGCACACTGCAGCTAAACAAGGCCTACTGCATCTAGACTCCACCTCTGTGGGCAGGGGATAGCTGAAAAAAAAAGGCAGCAGACAACTTCTGCAGACTTAAACGTCCCTGTCTGACAGCTCTGAAGAGAGCAGTGGTTCTCCCAGCATGGCATTTGAAATCTGAGAAAGGACAGACTGCCTCCTCAAGTGGGTCCCTGACCCCCGTGTAGCCTAACTGGGAGACACCTCCCAGTAGGGGCCGACTGAAACCTCATATAGAGCGTCCTCTCCAGGATGAAGCTTCCAGAGGAAGGATCAGGCAGCAATATTTTCTGTTCTGCAATATTTGCTGTTCTGCAATATTTGCTGTTCTGCAGCCTCTGCTGGTGATACCCAGGCAAACAGGGTCTGGAGTGGAACTCCAGCAAACTCCAACAGACCTGCAGCTGAGGGACCTGACTGTTAGAAGGAAAACTAACAAATAGAAAGGAATAGCATCAACATCAACAAAAATGTCATCTACACCAAAACCCCATCTGTAGGTCACCAACATCAAAGAAAAAAGGTAGACAAAACCACAAAGATGTGGAGAAACCAGAACAGAAAAGCTGAAAATTCTGAAAACCAGAGCACGTCTTCTTCTCAAAAGGATTGCAGTTCCTTGCCAGCAACAGAACAAAGCTGGATGGAGAATGACTTTGACGAGTTGACGAAAGTAGGCTTCAGAAGGTCGGTAATAACAAACTTCTCCGCGCTAAAGGAGGATGTTTGAACCTATCGCAAGGAAGCTAAAAACCTTGAAAAAGATTAGACGAATGGTTAATTAGAATAAACAGTGTAGAGAAGACCTTAAATGACCTGATGGAGCTGAAAACCATGGCACGAGAACCACATGATGCATGCACAAGCTTCAGTAGCCAATTTGATCAAGTGGAAGAAACAGTATCAGTGATTAATATCAAATTAATGAAATTAAGTGAGAAGACAAGTTAGAGAAAAAAAGAGTAAAAAGAAACAAACAACACCTCCAAGAAACATGGGACTATGTGAAAAGACCAAATCTACATTTGATCGGTGTACTATCAGGGGAAACCAGCCCCCAATACTTCAACGTAGGTTCTTTTCTATTTTCCCTAAGTGTTGGCCAGTCTGAGAAATAAAGGGAAAGAGTACAAAAGAGAGAAAATTTAAAGCTGGTGTCTGGGGGAGACATCACATGCCAGCAGGTTCCGTGATGCCCCCGAGCCACAAAACCAGCAAGTTTTTATTAGTGATTTTTAAAGGGGAGGAAGTGTACGAATAGCATGTGGGTCACAGAGATCACATGCTTCACAAGGCAATAAAATATCACAAGGCAAATGGGGGCAGACTGAGATCACAGGACCAGGGCAAAATTAAAATTGCTAATGAAGTTTCATGTCCCATTAGGCACACATTGTCACTGATAACATCTTATCAGGAGACAGGGTTTGAGAGCAGACAACTGGTCTGACTAAAATTTACTAGGCAGGAATTTCCTCATCCTAATAGGCCTGGGAGTGCTACGGGAGACAGGGGCTTATTTCATCCCTTATTTGCAACTGTATAAGACAGACACTCCCAGAGTGGCCATTTTAGAGACCTACCCCTGGGAATGCATTCTCTTTCTCAGAGTTGTTCCTTGCTGAGAAAAAGAATTCAGCAATATTTCTCCTATTCACTTCTGTAAGAAGAGAAATATGGCTCTGTTCCACCTGGCTCTGAGGGAGTCAGACCTAATGGTTATCTCCCTTGTTCCCTGAACATCGCTGTAATCCTGTTCTTTTTTCAAGGTGCCCAGATTTCATACTGTTTAAACACACATGCTTTACAAATAATTTATGCAAGTAATGCAATCATCACAGGGTCCTGAGGAGACATATATCCTCAGCTTACGAAGATGATGGGTTTAAGAGATTAAAGCAAAGACAGGCATAGGAAATTACAACAGTATTGATTGGGGAAGTGATAAATGTCCATGAAATCTTCACAATTTATGTTCTTCTGCCATGGCTTCAGCCAATCCCTCCATTCAGAGTCCCTGACTTCCCACAACAGTGTACTTGAAAGTGATGGGGAGAATGGAACCAAGTTGGAAAACACTCTTCAGGATATTATCCAGGAGAACTTCCCCAACCTAGCAAGGCAGGTCAACATTCAAATTCAGGAAATACAGAGAACACCACAAAGATACTCCTTGAGAAAAGCAAACCGAAGACACATAACTGTCAGATTCACCAACATTGAAATGAAGGAAAAAGTGTTAAGGGCAGCCAGAGAAAAAGGTCGAGTTAAACACAAAGGGAAGCCCATCAGACTAACAGTGGATCTCCTGGCAGAAACTATACAAGCCCAAAGAGAGTAGGGGCCAATATTCAACATTCTTAAAGGAAAGAATTTTCAACCCAGAATTTCATATCCAGCCAAACTAAGCTTCATACATGAAGGAGAAGCAAAATCCTTTACAGACAAGCAAATGCTGAGAGATTTTGTCACCACCAGGCCTGCCTTACAAGAGCTCCTCAAGGAAGCACTAAACATGGAAAGGAACAAGTGGTACCAGCCACTGCAAAAACATGCCAAATTGTAAAGACCATTTATGCTAGGAAGAAACTGCATCAATTAACAGGCAAAATAACTACCTAACATCATAATGACAGGATCAAATTCACACATAATAATATTAACCTTAAATGTAAATGGGCTAAATGCCACAATTAAAAGACACAGACTGGCAAATTGCATAAAGAGTTAAGATCCATCAGTGTGCTGTATTCAGGAGGCCCATCTCATGTGCACAGATGCACAAAAACTCAAAATAAAGAGATGGAGGAAGATCTACCAAGCAAATGGAAAGCAAAAAAAAGGAGGAATTGCAATCCTAGTCTCTGATAAAACAAGCTTTAAGCCAACAAAGATCAAAAGAGACAAAGAAGGCCATTACATAATGATAAAGGGATCAATTCAACAAGAAAAGCTAACTATCCTAAATATATATGCACACAATACAGGAGCACCCAGATTCATAGAGCAAATCCTTAGAGACCTACAAAGAGACTTAGACTCCCATATAGTAATAATGGGAGAATTTAACACCCCATTGTCAATACTAGACAGATCAATGAGACAGAAGGTTAACAAGGATATCCAGGACCTGAACTCAACTATGAAACAAGCAGACCTAACAGACATCTACAGAATTCTCCACCTGAAATCAACAGAATATACATTCTTCTCAGCACCACATCCCACTTATTCTAAAGCTTACCACATAATTGGAAGTAAAGCACTCCTCAGCAAATGTAAAAGAACAGAAATCACAACAAACTGTCTCTCAGACCACAGTGCAATCAAAATACAACTCAGGATTAAGAAACTCACTCAAAAACACACAACTACTTGGAAACTGAACAACCTGCTCCTGAAAGACTACTGCATAAATAATGAAATGAAGGCAGAAATAAAGATGTTCTTTGAAACCAATGAGAACAAAGACATAACATACCAGAATCTCTGGGACACACTTAAAGCAGTGTGTAGAGGGAAATTTATAGCACTAAATGCCCACAAGAGAAAGTAGGAAAGATCTAAAATCGACACCCTCACATCACAATTAAAAGAACTAGAGAAGCAAGAGCAAACACATTCAAAAGCTGGCAGAAGGCAAGAAATAACTAAGATCAGAGCAGAACTGAAAGAGACAAACAAAAAAACTTTCAAAAAAATCAATGAATCCAGGAGTTGGTTTTTTGAAAAGATCAACAAAATAGACCACTAGCAAAACTAACAAAGAAGAGAGAAGAATCAAATAGACACAATAAAAAATGATAAATGGGATATCACCACTGATTCCACAGAAATACAAACTACCATCAGAGAATACTATAAATACCTTTATGCAAATAAACTAGAAAATCTAGAAGAAATGGATAAATTCCTAGGCACATACACCCGCCCAAGACTAAACCAGGAAGAAGTTGAATCTCTGAATAGACCAGTAACAGGCTCTGAAATGTAGGCAATAAGAGCCTACCAACCAAAAAAAACTCCAGGACCAGATGGATTCACAGCCAAATTCTACCAGAGTTACAAGGAGGAGCTGCTACCACTCCTTCTGAAACTATTCCAGTTAATAGAAAAAGAGGGAATCCTCCCTAACTCATTTTATGAGGCCAGCATCATCCTGATACAAAAGCGTGGCAGAGACACAACAAAAAGAGAATTTTAGACCAATATCCCTGATGAACATCAATGCAAAAATCCTCAGTAAAATACTGGCAAACTGAATCCAGCAGCACGTCAAAAACTTATCCACCATGATCATGTTGGCTTCATCCCTGGGATGCAAGGCTGATTCAACATATACAAGTCAATAAACATAATCCATCACATAAACAGAATCAACGACAAAAACCACATGATTATCTCAATAGATGCAGAAAAGGCCTTTGACAAAATTCAACAGACTTCATGCTAAAAACTCTTAATAAACTAGGTATTGATGGAACTATCTCAAAATAATAAGAGGTATTTATGACAAACCCACAGCCAATATTATATTGAATGAACAAAACCTGGAAGCATTTCCTTGGAAAACCGGCACAAGACAAGGATGCCCTCTCTCATCACTCCTATTCAATATAGTGGTGGAAGTTCAGGCCAGGGCAATCAGGCAAGAGAAAGAAATAAAGGGGATTCGATTAGGAAATGAGGAAGTCAAATTGTCCCTGTTTGCAGATGACATGATTGTATATTTAGAAAATCCCATCGTCTCAGCCCAAAATCTCCTTAAGCTGGTAAGCAACTTCAGCAAAGTCTCAGGATACAAAATCAATGTGCAAAAATCACAAGCATTCTGGCCAGGCAAGGTGGCTCAAGACTGTAATCCCAGCACTTTGGGAGGCTGACACAGGTGGATCACAAGGTCAGGAAATCAAGACCACCCTGGTTAACACGGTGAAACCTTGTCTCTACTAAAGATACAAAAAATTAGCCGGGCGTGGTAGCAGGTGCCTGTAGTCCCAGCTACTCAGGAGGCTGAGGCAGGTGAATGGCCTGACCCCAGGAGGCAGAGCTTGCAGTGAGCCAAGATCGTGCCACTGCACTCCAGCCTAGGTTACAGAGTGAGACTCCATCTCAAAAAATAAAAAAATTTAAAAATTTTAAAAAATAAGCATTCCTGTATACCATTAACAGACAAAAAGCCAAATCATGAGTGAACTCCCATTCACAATTAATACAAGAGAATAAAATACCTAGGAATCCAACTTACAAGGGATGTGAAAGACCTCTTCAAGAAGAACTACAAACCACTGCTAAACAAAATAAAAGAGGACACAAACAAATGGAAGAACATTCCACGCTCATGGATAGGAAGAATCAATATCGTGAAAATGGCCACAGTATCCAAAGTAATTTATAGATTCAGTGCCATTCCCATCAAGCTACCAATGACTTTCTTCACAGAGTTGGAAAAAAACTAAAGTTTATCTGGAACCAAAAAAGAGCCCATATTGCCAAGACAATCCTAAGCAAAAAGAACAAAGCTGGAGGCATCACGCTACCTGACTTCAAACTATACTACAAGGCTACAGTAACCAAAACAGCAAGGTACTGGTACCAAAACAGAGATACAGACCAGTGGAACAGAACAGAGGCCTCAGAAATAACACCACACATCTATAAGCATCTGATCTTTGACAAACCTGACAAAAACAAGAAATGGGGAAAGGATTCCCTATTTAACAAATGGTGCTGGGAAAATTGGCTAGCCATATGCAGAAAGCTGAAACTGGATCCCTTCCTTACACCATATACAAAAATTAACTCAAGGTGGATTAAAGACTTAAATGTTAGACCCAACACCATAAAAACCCTAGAAGAAAACCTAGGCAATACCATTCAGGACATAAGCATGGGCAAAGACTTCATGACTAAAACACCAAAAGCAATGGCAACAAAAGCCAAAATTGACTAATGGGATCTAATTAAACTAAACAGCTTCTGCACAGCAAAATAAACTATGATCAGAGTGAAAAGGCAACCTACAGAATGGGAGAAAATGTTTGCAATCTACCCATCTGACACAGGGCTAATATCCAGAATCTACGAAGAGCTTAAACAAATTTACAAGAAAAAAACAACCCCATCAAAAAGTGGGCAAAGGATATGAACAGACACTTCTCAAAAGAAGACATCTATGCAGCCAAAAGACACATGAAAAATGCTCATCATCACTGGTCATCAGAGAAATGCAAATCAAAACCACAATGAGATACCATCTCACACCAGTTAGAATGGTGTTCATTAAAAAGTCAGGAAACAACAGATCCTGGAGAATATGTGGAGAAATAGGAACGCTTTTACACTGTTGGGAGTGTAAATTAGTTCAACCACTGTGGAAGACAGTGTGGCAATTCCTCAAGGATCTAGAACTAGAAATACCATTTGACCCAGCCATCCCATTACTGGGTATATACCCAAAGGATTATAAATCATGCTACTATAAAGACACATGCACAAGTATTTTTACTGAGGCACTATTTACAATAGCAAAGACTTGGAACTAACCCAAAAGTCCATCAATGATAGACTGGATTAAGAAAATGTGGCACATATATACCATGGAATACTATGCAGCCATAAAAATGATGAGTTCATGTCCTTTACAGGAACATAGATAAAGCTTGAAACCATCATTCTGAGCCAACTATCACAAGGACAGAAAACCAAACACTGCATGTTCTCACTCATATGTGGGAATTGAACAATGAGAACACTTGGACACAAGGAGGGGAACATCACACACCGGGGCCTGTCATGGGGTAAGGGGCTGGGGGAGGGATAGCATTAGGAGAAATACCTAATGTAAATGATGAGTTAATGGGAGCAGCAAACCAACATGGCACATGTATACCACTGTATCAACCCTGCACGTTGTGTACATGTACCCTAGAACTTAAAGTATAATAAAAAATAATAATAATAAAAAAAATCACCAATGAAAGTCAGATGGACATCAGATACCACCAGTTCTGATACCCTGAGGACACAATATAAAACATTAGACAAACTGAAAATGAGGAATGTTTAATTAAAGGAGGAGGAGATATATTATTCAAAAGTGTCATAAAATACAAATAAATCTATGGAAATGCTCCAGATTAAAGGAAGCTAAAGAGACATGACAATTAAATGTTAACACTGATCTTAGACTGGGGGAAGATATTTCAAAGAGCATTATTATTTTCATTTGATAAAACTGGAATGCAGAGAGATTAGGTTAAAATATTATAATTAAAGTTAAATTTACTAACATTGACAAACGTATCATAATTGTGAAAGAATATTCATGAGAATTACGTATTGAAGTATTTAGGAGTAAACAACCATGACATATGTAATTTATTCTCAAATGGTTTAGACAAAAATCTCCCCCCAGCCTCTCTCTCTCATGTTCAGACACCAGCAGTTTTCCTCTCCTTTAAAGAATATTTAATTTTATTTACAAATAGCAAAAAAGTATTTTCTCTAGTTTAATAAACTGATAATCATGGCCATAATGTTTGAATATATTATTTGGGAAACCTATTGTAACACTGTCAAACAGCAATTTCCCACTATTGTTTTTGCACTATCAATGTAAATGTCAACACAATAAAAAGGCAAATAACATTTTACTCTTACTATCCAAAGAGTTCTGGCCTCATAGATTTCCTGACAGGGTCTCAAGGAAACCCAGGGGTCCATGGACCACTTGTTTCAAGAACACAAATTATAATCCTACTTGTTATATATTTTCATAGGAAGCAGAACCAAAGGGAACAAGCATGAAAGTTATCTATACAAACACATCCTGACTATGAGTGGTATAAACAAATTAAAGTGTGTCTCTGAAAAAAAGCTGTAGAATTTTCTCTTTTCTTTCATGTATTTTTTCATGTGTTATTTTTATTTTTATCATAAATGTTTTCAAATAATCACTAGAGAGACTGGTATTGTGAATCCCCATATGCCCTATTTAAACTGACATTAATATTTTGCTATTATTTGCTAGCATATTGTTCAAGTTGTTTAAAGCAAATTCCAGACATCATAGCATTTTATCCTTATTATACTCTAATATCTAGTTCATATTCAGATTTCCCCAATGGTTCCCTACCACTACCACCAAATTTAATTCTACACTTACTATTTTGGACTTGAATCCAAAAAAAGCGTTTGTACATTGTTTTTGGCTAATATGATTTTTTTTTTTTTTTTTGAGACAGGATCTTACTGTTACCCAGGCTGGAGTGCAATGGCAAAATCACAGCTCACTACAGCCTTAAGCTCCTGACTCAAGGGATCCACGCCTGAGCCTCCCAAGTAGCTGGGACTACGGGCACGCACCACCATGCCTGGCTCCCCATATTTCCTACAAACTGAAAGTTCCGTCTTAAGGTTTGGCAAAACTCAGGTTTAACATTTTTGAGAAAAATATATCATGGTGATACTGCCATAATAATTTATATAAACATGGCAAAAGGCCCATCTTTTTTTTTTCTTTTTTGAGAGAGAGAGTTTCACTCTGTCTCCCATGAGGAGTGCAATGGCGTGATCTCGGCTCACTGCAACTTCCGTCTCCCAGGTTTAAGCTATTCTCCCAACTTAGCCTCCTGAGTAGCTGGGATTACAGGTGCACACCACCACGTCCAGCTAATTTTTGTATTTTTAGTAGAGATGGGGTTTCACCATGTTGGCCAGGCTGGTTTGGAACTCCTAACCTCAAGTAATCCACCCACCTCTGTCTCCCAAAGTGCTGGGATTACAGGCGTGAGCCACCGCTGGCCCTTCCTCCCTTCCTCCCTCCCTCCCTTCCTTCTCCTTTCTTTTTTTTTTTCTTTTTTTTGCCAGAGTCTCGCTCTGTCACCCAGGCTGGAGTGCAGTGACACAATCTTGGCTCACTGCAACTTTCACCTCCTGGGTTCAAGTGATTCTCCTGCCTCAGCCTCCTGCGTAGCTGAGACTACAGGTGTATGCCACCACGCCCAGCTAGTTTTTGTATTTTTAGTAGAGATGGGGTTTCACCATGTTGGCCAGGCTGGTCTCGAAGTCCTGACCTATGGTCCATCCACCTCAGCCTTCCAAAGTGCTGGGATTACAGGCGTGAGCCACCACATGCGGCCCGGTCCATCTTGAAGGGTTAGGGACAGTTCTAACTACAAGTAGGTTTATACAGCTTTGCTTTTTCTTCAAGATCTGTACAACCCCATCCTAGAGTTTGAAGGATGTAAAGAAGTACTTTACCTCTATGGTCACTTGTTAGAACCAAAAGACACCTTCATGATAGAGATTTAAGCTAATTGGTTTACCAAGGGGCAAGCAACTGTTTAGTAGAATTTCACTAGCAGATTTGCTTAGCTGTGGTCATTTAAAAAAGCAAACATTGTTTTTCAAAATCAATTACTGCTTTCTTTCATTGTTGCTTGCCCAAGTATCCTAGAAAATGGTGATTTGGTTATTTTCTACCTCATTAGGAAATATCTTTCAATAATGGATAAATTAAGTTAATTTTGCAGGTAATTAAGAGTTTGTAATGTATTTACAGAGTGTTTAAAAATCATTGAATGAGAGATTCTTTATGTTGTGACTGTGGTTTCTTGTAGGTGGGGGTTCATAAGGTTATGAATTAATGACTTTGGTTAAAATAAATGTAAATCAAACCCAGGGAAGTTGCAGACAGAAAAGGGGATCAAAGGCTATTATAGGAGTTCCTAATAGCATCAGTATAATTAAAATTCTATTAAGTTTCTCAGAGGTTAATAATTTCATAGTGAAAATATGCTCAAGGCTGACATTTGGCATACAAATATTTAGCCCACAGCAATATTTTTTAAGGAAAATCTAATTAAGTTAGGCAGCAAAGGGGGGTTAAAAATGGCTGATCTGAAACCACAGAAAGAATTTTTTCCATTTCAAAGGTCTTATGTCTGGCAGTGATGCAAAGGTAAGCAAATTTTTTGGAATTTACTAATGAAAAGAAAACCCTCTTTTCATATCTTCCTTTAGCAATCCTTATTCCTCAGGTAGAATAATACCCATTCAGTGTAATTGGACTTTTCATGTCTTCTTTTTTTTTTTTTAAGAAATAAATTTGAAAGACTCCAGCAAATGACTGGATTCTATGTGGAAGAAGTGAAGCTTCAGATTGTGGTACATATGTAAATTAAAACATCTGCTACTATGGTGCTTACCAATCACTTAACTTGAGAACTGCATTTCTGTAAGGAAGGAAAAAAGAAAACACTTTCATAATATAAATATCAGATTGAGAAGAAACATCCTCTCAATGAGACTAAAACCATGTCCAATGCTTACATGCTACTCAGCCTAGCTTGTAGCTTCCACTCAGAACTCTGGTTTGGAGCTGATTTATATTCTGCTCTTGTTGAGTTTTGATTCTAGAATCAGTGATTTGCCTTCAGTGGCCACATGAGTCACAACCCATATAAAACTTAGGATCAGGAGGAGGGACAAACCTCTGGCTTGTGAGCTTTAAAATTATATGCAGTTTCCTGGGCTGTGGGGAAGCTGAGTGAGTTCATGGAAACTCACTCCATTTCATTTTCAGTTAAACATTTTCATTGTTTAATCTGAATTCATTTGGATTAGACACATAGTTTAAGTACAAGGCAGGTCTTTCAGGCCCCTACTTTGCTTAATTTTTCCCAGCAACCCATAGATTGCTAAAATTAGTGACATAAATACAGCTTTACCTTTCAAGGAAATAATAATTCCCTTTCTAAAAATTCACTCTGTTTCCTTTACATAATCTTATCAGTAAGTACAATGACATTTCCAGTTTCATAGATGGAGTCAAGCACAGAGATGGGTAGAAAGGGGAGTTACAAAACAGTATACCTGCAGCAGGACTGGAGGACAAATACAAGGAGGAAAACAGTTTGACCAGTGCCCTCTGTCAAATAATCTCTCATTTTCTAGACCTCCTCTCCCTGACCCCACCTCCACATAAAAATAAGCAAATAAAACAAGTTAACACAATTCCTTGGATAATAAAAACTGACACCTGTTGAGTACTATGTGCCAAGCAGTCTTCTAGGTGCCTGAAATGTAATACATTATTTCATCCTCACAACAACTCCATGACTTACAGGTGGGAGAAGTGAGGCACAAAGAGGTTAATAAACTTGCCCAAGGTAACAATCTATTAGAGGCAAGGCAGGGCTTGTAAACTTAAGCTGCAGTACTGTTCTCATAACCATGATGCTGTGGCCCACTGGCACCTGTATTCCACTTCAATGCTCTCTCCTTAAACTTCACAAATGTATACTATACCAAAAGTATAGGCTTTAGCTAAGATATAAGAGCTGGCATTCATACTGACCAAGATAATTTATAGATTCAATGCTATACCCATCAAGCTACCAATGACTTTCTTCACAAAGTTGGAAAAAACTACTTTAAAGTTCATATGGAACCAAAAAAGAGCCTGTACAGCCAAGACAATCCTAAGCAAAAAGAACAAAGCTGGAGGCATCATGCTACCTGACTTCAAACTATACTACAAGGCTACAGTAAACAAAACAGCATGGTACTGGTACCAAAACAGAGATATAGACCATGGAAGAGAACAGAGGCCTCAGAAATAACACCACACATCTACAACCACTGATCTTTGACAAACCTGACAAAAACAAGAAACGGGGAAAGGATTCCCTATTTAACAAATGGTGCTGGGAAAACTGGCTAGCCATATGTAGAAAGCTGAAACTGGATCCCTTCCTTACACCGTACACAAAAATTAACTTAAGGTGGATTAAAGACTTAAATGTAAGACCTAACACCATAAAAACCCTAGAAGAAAACCTAGGCAATACCATTCAGGACATAGGCATGGGCAAAGACTTCATGACTAAAACACCAAAAGCAATGGCAACAAAATAGACAAATGGGATCTAATTAAACTAAAGAGCTTCTGCACAGCAAAATAAACTATCATCACAGTGAAAAGGCAACCTACGAATGGGAGAACATTTTTGCAATCTACCCATCTGACACAGGGCTAATATCCAGAATCTACAAAGAACTCAAACAAATTTACAAGAAAAAAACAACCCCATCAAAAAGTGGGCAAAGGATATGAACAGACACTTCTCAGAAGAAGAAATTTATGCAGCCAACAAACATATGAAAAATGCTCATCATTACTGGTCATCAGAAAAATGCAAATCAAAACCACAATGAGATACTATCTCATGCCAGTTAGAATGGCGATCATTAAAAAGTCAGGAAACAACAGATGCTAGAGGATGTAGAGAAGTAGGAACACTTTTACACTGTTGGTGGGACTGTAAATTAGTTCAAGCACTGTGGAAGACAGTGTGGCGATTCCTCAATGATCTAGAACTAGAAATACCATTCGACCCAGCAATCCCATTACTGGGTATATACCCAAAGGATTATAAATCATGCTACTATAAAGACAAATGCACACGTATGTTTATTGCGGCACTATTCACAATAGCAAAGACTTGGAACCAACCCAAATGTCCATCAATGATAGATTGGATTAAGAAAATGTGGCACATATACACCATGAAATACTATGCAGCCACAAAAAAGGATGAGTTCATGTCCTTTGCAGGGACATGGATGAAGCTGGAAACCATCATTCTCAGCAAACTGTCACAAGGACAGAAAACCAAACACTGCAGGTTCTCACTCATAGGTGGGAGTTGAACAATGAGAACACACGGACACAGGGAGGGGAACACCACACACCTGGGTCTGTTGGGGGGTGGGGGGGCTGGAGGAGGGATAGCATTAGGAGAAATACCTAATATTTTGGTATTGGGTGCAGCAAACCAACATGGCACATGTATACCTATGTATCAAACCTACATGTTGTGCACATGTACCCTCAAAGTATAATAAAAATAAAAAATGTATTCACATAAACTTGTATAAGAATTATTACAACAGTTTTCTTCATACTAGCCCCAACATAAAAATGGACAATAATTTACAGTATATTAATATAAAGAAATATTACTGAGTAGTTAAAAAAAGAATTAACTGTTGATCCACAACAATATAGAAGAACTTAAAAAATGTAAGTCAAAGAAGCCAAATAGTACCTATATAATAAATACTATGGTATATGAGCTCATTTATCAAATCAGGCAAAACTAATCTTTGGGGAAAAATCAGAATGGTGGTTGTCTCTTAGGGATTGGGGATGGGAACTGCCTAGAAAGGAACTTTATGGAGTAATGGAAGTGTGCGTTATATAGGTATCTGTGTTTGTCAAAAACCTTATATACTGATTTGTATATTTCACTCTACGTAAATTTGACTTGAATAAAACAATTCTATACAAAAAAAAAAGAGCTGGCATTAGTACCAGTCTACAATTCTTTATCCTAAAATTCCAAAATTAAAATATTCTAAAATCTAGAAGGGTTTTTGAAGTTTTAGACACATCTAATTTGGCAGCAAAACCTGAATGAAAACTATCTATAGCTTTATTTATCACATTAATGACAAATATTCACATATTTTGCTGTAGAAATAATTAACATATTTAATTACAGATCCTGCTCATACCCTGCTAAATATACTCCATAATATATACGCATTATATTACATTTCAAAAGAAAAACAACAGATTCTGAATTCAAAACACATTTGCCCCCAGGAGTTTCTGAATTTTGGACCTATGGGGTGTACTTTTTTCACCCTCATAACTTAAAAAGAGAGGTGGTTTAGATCAAGGCCTGGAAGATGCATTCTGACTTATACTCCAATCAAACACACAAGAAAACATGTCCAGAGAAATTTTATGAATTTAAATAGTACCATACAGTTAGTAGATGTTTTAGCCAGTTTGCATTTCTATAAAGGAATACCTGGGGCTGGGTAATTTATAAAGAAAAGAAGTTTATTTGGCTCATTGTTCTGCAGGCATGGTGTCAGCATTTGCTTTTGGGGAGGGACCCCAGGAAGCTTCCAATCACGGTGGAAGGCAAAGGGGAACAGGCATGTCACATGGTAAGAGAAGGGGGGAAGAGTGACAGAGGAAGGTGAGACCAGGCTCTATTAAACAATCTGAACTCACAAGAACTAATAAAGTGAGAACTCACTCATTATCATGGGGAGGTCATCAAGTCATTCATGAGAGACCCACCCCAATGATCCAAACACCTCTTACTAGGCCCCAACTCTAACACTGGGATCAAATGTGAATATGAAATTTTGGGGGGAAAAATATCCAAACTATTTCAGTGGCAAAGCTGGAATTGAGGCCCAGATCTTGAAACCTTGTCCTCCAGAGTTCCTGATATAGCTCTTTGACATGGGTTTTGTGCTTTTTTGGCTTAGGTCAGAATATGGAATGGCTGCAGGTGGCTGATCAGATGCTGGGGCAGGCCATGCCAGAACTGGCTCCAAGAGCAGAAGTTCAGGCCTCTCTAACTTGGAGCTTTCCTGGGGGGAAAAGGGAAGCAGCGGGTAATAACTTCCCGTAAAAGTAGTTACCATGTGTTGCCAGTGACCTCAAGAATTCTATTTTAATATTGAAATTCCAGCTCTCCTTTACTCCCACCCAGTTTAAACCTGTACAAATCTGCATTTTAACAAGTGCTCTAGTAATTCCAGGGCAGAGGCTTCTGACTACACTTTGTTCAGCACAGTCAATCTTAATCAGAGCTTGAATCCCAGGGCCTCCATGTTGCATGACTCCATGGGCAGCCATTCATATCATAGCCCTTGTGAACGGGACTCCCTGGAGTTATACGTTGCACAGCCTTTATAGCCCCCTACACTGTGTCCTGTACATCAGCAGACACACTTCCCTTCTATGAATTCCCACTATGCTGACCCAGTCCTGGGCGAGGGAATCAGCAAGGGAGGGCCAGTGAAAAACAGAAAAGTTTATTCAGCTCGGATGTACTTTCTAGAATGTTGCAATCAGAATATGTAAAAAAAAAAAAAAAAAAAAAAAAAAGCTATTTTAATATTTTGTGTTTTACAGTTAAATATCATTTTTACATTTATTTCTGGCATTTAAGCCTTTGAAAGATCTTACTCTAGCCTGCTGACATCTTTTCTTCTTCCCTTTTGTGTCTTTCCTTACTCTTTGCCACTTACCTGCCTACCAACTTCCTGCTCAAATGAACTCCACCTTCAATCCCTCCCCTTCAAAAACAAAAAATCATCTACTCACCACTTTCTGATCAGGCCTAACTGTCCAAAACACCCTAGCATGACCTGGCTTCTCATTATCCAGTCTGTTTCCTTAGCTAACACATGGCGGAAATTCAGGCACTGGGGCAAGTGGAGCAGCATATTTAGGGTATTAGAGTATTTGTTTAGGAGTTTTAAAATCATTTTCAAAATCATACCACATATCTGCCTCATTATTCATGAATGTTGATAGAGAAAATAATTTCTACTTATTATATAGGGATTGTTGTCAAGATTTATTTAGGACTTGTGTTCAAAGCCCTCTCCTCCATAGAAAATGTGCCACAAAACAAAACAAAAAGTCTTTCTCAGAGCAAATGATAGACCCCTCTAAGCTAGATCTGGCTCCATTGCCAAATCTTGGTACTGCATTGTGAACTATCTAGAGGGGAAAGATACAGACCATGTCAATGGACTAGTCAATGCTCTGGAGAGTATAAACACTCCAGAAGAACGCAAATGTCATTTTCCCTCCAATTGGCTCAGGCCTTTGAGGCCATTAGGCATAAACCATTAACCCTTGGAGTCAAGGATTATGTCATTTGGTCTTGTAAATTATTGGCCCAGGAGCATCTTGTAGATGTCCAACAAGCAGTAAAGGAAAACATGACAGAGCTTCTGAGAACCAGCTCCCAGGGAGAAAAGCAAGGAACAGCCAGAGGAATCACGAGGTGGAGAGCAAATGAGGAGTGGCAGGAGAGTGTTTACGACGGACGAAAGTTCACCCAGGAGCTTCTGCAGCAGAGCATCAGCTAGTACACAGAGCAAAGAGGGAAAAGCAAGCCCAAGCTTAAGAAAATTTCTGATTAAGTCTTTTGATCCTTTACAAAAAGAAAAACATTTCCTTCTTCATGAAAATATGTTTCCACCTGGAACAGCATCTTCACCAGAGACAATTTACTAATGTGAGCTACTGGCATGTATTCTATTCTAGCTACATAGCACCAGCATTCAAGTCCCACTCAAATTCAATTCTGGTCTTAGAACAAAGAAACTGGAGCTTTTCTCTTCCTAGCTATATTCAATGCAAAGCAAATGACACTCTTTGGATAGAAATGGCTTGTGTTTCTGAAGAACACACAAGTGTTGATCTCCAGTGAAGAAAATTCCTTAGTGGTAAGTCGAATCAACAGAACCTAAATTACTCTAACTTGAAGGGGAGCTATAAATGTCTCTACATATGTTAGGCCTGATTTCCATGACCAAGGACTGGCTAGAAGTCAGATTCTTGCTCACATAGTTTATATTCAAAATATATGCACATAAAGGCAGCTGTCTTCACTGGTACACTGGACTAGTCCCTAAGTGAAGAAGAGAACATCCATTTATTTTTATGAAATCTTAAATTTGTTAAATTCTCAGTGACTTATTAAACAATTATTTTAATGTCTATAAATGAAAACTGCTTAAGTTTCTAGTTTTCATCCTTTCAGAATACTTGCTGTGTGAAGGATTTCCATGTAACTTCAAAATTTGAGAAATAATTGAGTGCTTTTGAACATATCTGGCTACACTGCTGATATGTTCTATGTCACAATAATGTAAATTTCCTCACAGTATATATAGTTCAGGCTGATTGATGGGTAGTTTGTTTTCAGTGTTTACTTGGTAATACGGCTTGGCTCTGTATCCCCACCCAAATCTCACCTCAAATTGTAATTCCCACCTGTCGAGGGAGGGAATGGTGGGAGGTGATTGGATCATGGAGGCGATTTCCCTCATGCTGTTCTTGTGACAGTGAGGGAGTTCTCATGAGATCTGATGGTTTTAAAAGTGGCAGTTTCCCTTGCACTGTCTCTTTCTCCTGCCACCATGTAAGACGTGTCTTGCTTCCCCTTTGCCTTTCGCCATGATTGTAAGTTTCCTTAGGCCTCTCCAGCCATGCAGAACTGAGTCAATTAAACCTCTTTTGTTTATAATTTACTCAGTCTCAGGTAGTATCTTTATAGCAGTGTGAAAATGGACTAATACACTTGCTTGAATTGTATTTTGCTTAGATAGAATATTATACATTAAGTGTTCAAATACTTTGTGGTAGAAAGGAAAGGAGCATATATTAGTTAGCCAGAGCTGCCATAACAAAATACCACAAATTGGTGGCACAACAGAAATTTATTTCTTCACTGTTCTGGATGTTGTAATTCCAAGATTAAGGTGCCAGCAGAGTTAGTGTCTGGAGAGACCTCTCACTTTGCCTTATAGATGACCACTTTCTCACTGTGTCCTCACAGAGCCTTACCTCTGTACATGTACTCCTGGTATCTTCCTCTTCTCATAAGGATACAGGTCCTGTTTTATTAGGACCCTACACTTATGACCTCATTTAACTGTAATTACCTCCTTAAAGACCCAATCTCTAAATATAGTCACATTGGGAGATTAGGGCACTCTGGCAACAGACAGACATGGATTTAAATCCTAGCACCCATCACTCAATAGTTGTGTGTCCCTGAAAAAGTGTATCCTCTCAATGCCTCATTATCTTCATCTGAAAATCAGGATAATAATTGTATGAAGGAACTTACAGAATTTTGTGAAGATTACATGGAATATGTAGAATGCTTAGACTCTAGTCAAGTACATAGTTCTCACTAAATGTTAGCTATTTATATAAAAAATGCTCCTTTGAAAAAACCTAGAAAGGCTTCACAAAGATTTAGAGATTTTAGAAATGGTCTGAACAATAGGTACAAAGAGAGGTAAGACCCATGCAAATGTAATTAGGGAATTTTCAGTTTCCACAACATACAGACTGAGATAATAGACACCCTTCTTCAGCTATAAATGTATAAACAGGTCAGAAAAAATATACAAAACATTAACTACATAGTTGAATGAAAAAAAGAAAAGATAAGTCCTCAGCCAGAAACAAAAGAGGAACTTATAGCTTGAGTTGTCAGCAGTGGCTGGGAGGCTCCTCACATAAGGTGGTAGAAGGAAGACAGTGTTAATGTCCAGATGGGATTAAATGGGGTCATAGGCCTGCAGATGACAGAAATCTAGAACTGAAGTCCTCCAACCCTGGAAAGACTGCCTTTTCTTTGAAAGAATGATCAAAAGGGCTACACCCCGATCTAAAGAAATAGAGATAAACTTGCCGAAGGCTCTAGGGGAGGAGAGCTTCTATGAGAAATTACTGTTCAAAGGAATCCTGAACAACTGACACTCCTCTTGTAGCAATATTTTTACAACCTAGGCATGTTGAATCTCTCCACACACACACACACACACACACACACACACACACACTGATAAAGATGTACTCATAATGAAAAGAAATTAAACTATATGAGGATACAGTTCACTATAAAGCACACAGCATAAGGAGACACAACAAACACAAGTATTAGCATTAAAGTTTCTGAAGATAATAGACAATTCTGAAAGAAAATATAAAATAGCTATGTTTACATTATTATGGTGATTTTAAAAACGAAGAGAAACTTTAAAGAAGAATACTATGTACAAAGAATAGAAAGATGTGAAAAAGAACCAAATATCACTTCTATACATGAAAAGACTTTGAAACAAAGAAGTCTTATAGGAAGACTAAACAGCAGGCAGATTAGACAAATTGAAGAAAGAATTGGTGAACTGGATTCCTCAGATAGATCTGAGGATCTATCTGAGAATCTATCTGAGGATAGATTATGCAAAATGAAGCAGAGAGATAAAGATGTCAAAAATATAAAAGAATATTAAAAGAAATGAAGGAGAGACTTAAAACACTCAATATGTATGCAACAAGAGTTGTGGAAAGAATAGAATATTTGAAAATTACATATATAGAAAATTTTCTGAGACAGAGTCTCACTCTGTCTCCCAGGCTGGAGTGCAGTGGAATCATCTCAGCTCACTGCAACCTCCACCTACCAGGTTCAAGCAATCTTATGCCTCAGCTTCCTGAGCAGCTGTAATTACAGGCACCTGCCACCACACCCGGCTAAATTTTGTATTTTTAGTAGAGATGGGGTTTCACCATGTTGGCCAGGCTGGTCTCAAACGGCTGACCTAAAGTGATCCACCTGCCTTGGCCTCCCAAAGTGCTGGGATTATAGGCATGAGCCACCACACCTGGCCTGAAAATAATATAGTTAAGAATTTTTCAAAATGGTTAAAGAGATATATCCTCAGTTTGAAGAAGCATAGGTCTTGAATAGGATAAATACAAATACATTCACATTTAGACATGTCAAACAGCAAAGAATATCTTCAAAACAACCAGAAGGAAAATATAGATTTCCTACCTTAAAAATAATTAAAATAAAAATAGATTTTCTATCAGCAATATCAAAGGCCAGAAGATAATATAAAAATTTCTTCAAAATGCTGATAAAATATAACTATCCAAAATTCTATACTTATCATTCAAGACTGGAGAGAAGTGAAAAAGGTTTCAAGCAAAGTTTGAAAACCACTTTCTGAAGGAACCACTAATGCATGATCTTTTTTAAGAACCAAGGAAGAAGCTGGGAACAATGATGAATTAATACATTTATAATTGTAAGTATATATAAATCAGCATTGACTGTTAAGAAACATAAGGGCTAATTTGAGAGGGTTGAAAACAAGGTGCAACTACTATATTAGACAACAATAATATGGAAAATAGGGATTAGTGAAGAGTTTAACTCTCAGGAGGAGGGAAGCAATATTAACTTTAGACTTTGTTAAGACAAGTATGCATTTTTTAAATGTACAATATTGTAAGACTGGAAAAAGACTTCTAAACTAACAGAGGGAGAAAAGACAAAATAAGAAAACCTTAAAGAATCTATTTAACAGCAAGAAAGAAGAAAAAAAGCAGTGTGTGTATATATAAAATCTCACACATTAAAATTTAAAAATAAATCAAACCACATCAGTAATTTCAACAACTAAACAGCAGTACAGACATCAGCAAAATGGCAGCATAGGACTTCCCAGCACTCATTCCTCCAGAAAACATCAATGTGAATAACATGTATAAAAATGCCTTTGCAGAGCTGAGGAAATTAGGAGATTACAGCACCTGGGTATAACACAGAAATAAGAAACAATGCATTGAAGAGGATAAGAAAGACAGTTACACATTACCCATATCATCCCTTCCCTAATCCAGGTAGCAAAATGTGAATTGAGATACCTGGAGGAAATAGAGGGAAGTGAGCATTGAACTTTGCCTTGGACTCCAACACTGGGCCTGACCCAGTAAAATCCAGTGCTGGGCAGGTCCTCATAGCCCCAGACTTCAGGTCAGCACCCACAGACTGAGCCTCTAGGCCTCCCCTACTACCAGGCTGACCCCAGTGGCTCCAGGTTCCAGACTGGCCCCAGGAATGGGCTGGACCCAGAAGCCCTAGGCCCATTAGAGTGGCCCCATCCCAGGCAAACTCCAGCCCTCACAGACTCAGGCTCTGATGTGAACACGCCAGGGCCAGGCCATCCCCAGTGGCCCCATGTACCAAACCACCCCCAGCACTGGGCGTGACCCCATATCTCCAGGCTTCAGGCTGGCATCTGCAAACTCAGGTTTCAGGATGACCCCTGCATAGCCAGGCTTCAGGCTGGCCCCTGCAGACTCAATCAAAAGATCCATCCCAGTGGATCTAGGCTCCTATCTCAACCCTACAGACGTAGGCACCAGGCCCACCCACTTGCTGACACAGGCACCTAGGTCAACCTGCCTTAAGATTCCAGTACAAGCCCACCTGCAGACCATATCAGAAGCCCTGCCCAGAATCTCTGGACAGACTGATTGGTGAAGAGTTTTCCCAGACAAAGAGTTTTCCAGTCTGCACAGACATCAATGTATAACCAGAAGGATCAAGAACAATTGGGGAAACATGACACCACCAAAGGAACAAAATAATATACCAGCAAACTGACCCTAAAGAAACAGAGATTTATAAACTGCCTGACAAAGAGTTCAAAGTAATCATCTTTAAGAAGTTCAGTGAGCTACGAGAGAATACAGATAGACAACAAAACAAAATCAGGAAGACAGACAATGAAACAAAATCAGGAAAACAATATATGAACAAAATTTGAAGTTTAACAGAGATAGAAACTATAAAAAAAATCGAAAGCTAACAAAACACAGCAACTGACCTTGAAAATTCCATAGAGAGCTCCAATAACAGACTCAATAAAGCAGAAGAAAGAATCAGTGAGCTCAAAGATAGGACATTTGAACTTACCCAGTCAGAGAAACAAAAGGAAAAAGAAAGAAGGGGAATTAAAAAAAAGCTTATAGAATTTATAGGAGAGCATCAAAAGAGTAAAGTTTCAAATTATAGGAGTTCAAGAAGTAGAAAGACAAAGAGCCAGAAAGTTTATTTAAAAAGATAATAGCAAAAAACTTTCCAAATCTGGGGAAAGACAGAAATATCTAGATACTGGAAGGTCAAAGGTTTTTAATCAGATTCAATACAAACAAAATTGCAGACTACACCAAGACATATTATAATCAAACTACCAAAAATTTAAGACAAAGACAGGATTCTGAAAGCTGCAAGAGAAAAGAAGCATATCACATATAAGGAGTTGCAATAAGGCTAGCAGTGGATTTCTCAGCAGAAACCTCATAGGCCAGGAGAGAGTAGATGGCATATATACAAAATGTGGGATGGGTGGGAGCAGGGAATATCCTCTCAATCAAGAATACTTTAACTGGCAAAACTGTCTTTTAGGAAAGGAGGAGTGATAAAGACTTTCCTAGACAAACAAGAGCTGAGGGAATTCATTACCATTGGACTCATCTTACCAGAAATGCTAAAGGGAGTTCTTCAAGCTTAAAGAAAAGAATGCTAGTAACACAAAAAATATGAAAGTATAAAGTTCACTGGTGAAAGAACCCACCAGGTGCAGTGGCTCAGGCCTGTAATCTCAACAATTTGGGATGCCGAGGCAGATGGATCACCTGAGATCAGTAGTTCGAGACCACCCTCGCCAACATGGTGAAACCCTGTCTCTACTAAAAATACAAAAATTAGCCAGGCGTGGTGGCGAGTGCCTGCAATCCCAGCTACTAGAGGGGCTGAGGCAGGAGGATTGCTTGAACCCGGGAGGCAGAGGTTGCAGTGAACCAAGATCATGCCACTGCACTCCAGTCTGGGCAACAGAGCGAGACTCTATCTCAGAAAAAGAAGAAAAAAAAGAATGAACCAAATTTAGAATATTCTTATACTGTAATGGTGGTATATAAATCACTTACATCTTTAGTATGAAGATTAAAAGACAAAAATATTTAAAATAACTATTGTTACAATAGTTTGTTATGGGATACATAATATTAAAAGATGTAAGTTGTGACAACAAAAGAATTGAGGGTTGAATAAAAGTGTAAAATGTGTTTATGCAATCAAAGTTATTATTCTCTCAAAACAGCCAGTTGTAATTATGACGTTTTATGTCAGCCTCATGGTAACCAGAAAACAAAACTCTTTAGTAGAAACACAAAAGATAAAAAGGAATCAATATATACTATTAGTGAAACTCACCTAATCACAAAGGAAAACAGCAAGAGACGAAGAAAGGAACAAAGGATCAACAAAACACTCAAAGAACAATTAACAAAATGGCAGTAATACATTCTTACATACCAGTAATTACCTTAAATGTAAATGAATTAAATTCTTGAATTAAAATACATAGAATGGCTAAATGGATAAAAACAGGACTCAACTACATGCTGCTTACAAAGTACTCACTTCACCTTTATGGACAAACTGAAGATGTGAAGAAATGAAAAAAAAGATATTCCATGCAACTGGAACCCAAAAGAGACCAGGGTTGGCTATACTTATATCAGATAAAATAGACTTTAAAGTAAAAAAACTATAAAATGAGACAAGGAGTTTCATTATATAATAATAAAAACGTCAATTCATAAGACAATATACAGTTGTAAACATAAATGCACCTAACATCAGAGTACCTAACTATATAAATCAAATATTAAAAGATCTGAAGAAAGAGAAAGACTATAATACAATAATAGTGGGGGACTTTGACATCCCACTTTCAGCAATGGACTTATCATTCAGGCAGAAAATCAATAATGAAATATCAGATGTAAACTATACCTTAGACCAAATAAAACTAATAGACACATATAGAACATTTCGTATGACTGCAGCAGTATACATATTCTTCTCAAGCACACATGGAATATGCTCTGAGATAGATCATATGTTAAGCCACAAAACAAGTCTTACAAATGTAAGAAGTTTTAAATCATATCTAGTATCATATTTTTACCACAATGGTAGAAAGTACATATCAGTGACAGGAGAAATTTTGGGAAATTCACAAATACATAGAAATCGAGCAACATTCTCCTAAACAATGAACGAGTCAAAGAAGAAATTTAAAAAGAAATGAAAAAAACATTAAGATAAATGAAAGTAGACACAGAACATAGCAAAACTTACAGGATGCAGCAAAACTAGTTCTAAGAGGGAAGGTTATAGCAGTAAATACCTACATCAAAAAGAACAAGTCCACATAAGCAAGCTAACATTACACCTCAAGGAACTAGACTAAGAACAACAAACTAACCTCAAAATTAGTAGAAGAAAGGAAATAATAAAGATCACAACAGAAATAAATGAAATAGAGACTAGAAAAACAATAGAAAAGATAAATGAAACTGAGGGTTGGTTTTTTGAAAAGAGGACACTCACGAACTTTTAGATAGACTAAGAATAGAAGACTCAAAGTTGTAAATGAAAAAGTAGACATTACAATGAAAGTATAAACAATCATAAGGATTATTATGAATAATTATACACTAACAAATTGGAAAACCTGGAAAAAACAAATTCCAGACGCATACAGGCTATCAAGGCTGAATCGTGGAGAAAATCTGAACAAAGCAATAATGGGTAAGAGAATTGAATCAATAATAAAAAGTTTCCCATCAAAGGAAAGCCCAGGACTGGATGGCTTCACTGCTGATTTCTACAAAACATTAAAAAGAATACAAATCCTTCTCAAGCTTTTCCCAAAAGTGAAGAGAAGGAAATACTTCCCAACTTATTGTACAAGGCCAGCATTACCATGATATCAAAGTCAGACAGAGATACTAGAAGAAAATAAAATTACAGGCAAATTTCCCTGATTAACCTAGGTGCAAAAGTCCTCAAAAAAATTCTAGCAAACTGAATTCAACAGCACATTAAAAATATCATAAACCAACCAGGGGTGGTGGCTCACACCTGTAATCCCAGCACTTTGGGGGGCTGAGGCGGGTGGATCACCTGAAATCAGGAGTCCAAGACCAGCCTGGCCAACATGGTGAAACCCCATCTCTACTAAAAATGCAAAAATTAGCTGGACGTGGTCACACGTGCCTGTAGTCCCAGCTACTCAGGAAGCTGAGGCAAGAGAATTGCTTGAACCTGGGAGGTGGAGGCTGCAGACAAGGATCTCCACTCTTGCCACTTCTATTCCACATAGTACTGAAAAACCTAGCTTGAGCAATCGGGGAAAGGAAAGAAATAAAAAGCAACTACATCAGAAAGGAATAAATTAAACTGTTCTTGGCTTTCAGACAACATGATCTTATATATAGAAAGCCCTAAAGACTCCATCAAAAAACTGTTAAAACTAATAAGTGAATCTGATAAAGTTGTATCCTGAATGAATCCTAGAAATAAAAATGGGCATTCATGAAAACACTATTCACATTTGAGTAAAGTCTGTTGTTAATAGCAAAATACCAATGTTAATTTCTCAGTTTTGAAAATGGTACCATGATTATGTAAGATGTTAACATTAGGAGAAACTGAGTGAAAGGCATACAGAAACTCTCTGTACCTTCCTTGCAACTTTAATGTAAATCTAAAATAAATTATTGCAAAATAAAAATTTTAAAAATTATATGGAAATTTTATATACAATTAATGATCTTTTATCTGTGACATAAAGAAAATGATACATTTTGAATATGTTCTTTTACGGGCCATGAGAACTCAACTCAGTTCACTTTCAAGGACTGACCCAAATATTACATTTGAAAGGAGAGAAGTGGGGAATAATAGCAGATGAAAGTTATGTTCTCATAAAAGAAAACTTGAAGATTGTATAAGAAATGTATTTCCAGTCCCAAATCAATTGATTGGCATTGCTAAGTGGCAAAGAATCATAGAAGAAGTAAAAGAAAATGAGCTAAAATGCTTAGTTGCTGGTGCTGTTTCTCCTTTTGCAGGAAATCTCAGTATGCCCAAGGCAGTGAATGCCATGTGGGATCCCCATTCCCTTCTCTTCTATAGAAAGAAGAGTGTGGAAAAAAGCAGGAGTGGCTTCTGCTGGTTCCAGGGCCATAACACATATTAGTCCCAATAAGAACACCACTTCCTGTGACTGGACAGGCAATGCCACTAAATCATAAGAAAAACTACTGCAAAAGCAAAATTTCAGGTGAACACAAGTCAAAGTAACGAGGAAGTCAACATTTTCCACAAGCAAAAAGTTGTAGATAGACAACTAAAATCCTTCAGGGTATTTGGTTTAGAAAAAAATTCCACCAGCACATATTTATATAACTGTTTTAAATGAAGTCAAAATATTTCTGGAGCTCTTTGCTGGATAAGAAATTGTTTGTATTTATCTGCTATTCCATATCATGTTTTTCACTTAAGAATATCAAAAGAGTTCCATTTGTATGTCTTCATCTATTCATAGAGTGGGGGAAATGTGTTCAGAGAGACTTGAAGCTAAGTGGGCAAATCTTTACAAGCTGGTATATTCCTACTGTTTGAAGCTGGTATATTCCTACTGTTTCAAAAAGATTACCCAAACAATGGTCTCCACACAGCCCCACATCTACTCTTTTACTTGCTAGACTGCTCCTTTGGAAGTGCCTATGAATTTCGTGTGACATTTTAGGGACACAAAATCAACCCTGACCCTCATAGACTGCCAGGAAAGTACGTGGAGAGCCTTATTTTTTTCCTTTTGTCATACTTCACCATGTGAGGCTGAGATTCCCCAGGAAGAAGCTCTGATATCATCATCAATGCCTGTCCCTTTTGATATCCTCTTCTTTAACAGTTGCTTCAGTTTCCTCATCTGTAAAATGAGGATAACAAATAGAGCTATCTCAGGGCTATTGTGTGGATTAAATAAGAGCATTATCTCAATTTTCATGGTGAGAAAGGCCCAGGCAACAGTGCCAAGTGTATAAAGTGTTTAATAAGTATTTGTCGAATAAGTAGATAAATTAATGAATTCTTCTACCTCTAGAAAATTCATAAGTCTCTGCCATGCTCTTCCTAATACCTGGGCCACTCTTCTAAATACTGGAGGGCTGTATAGGTAGCTGGAGTACTAATTCCAGCAACTGGGTAGCCAAGCACCTATTCTTAGCCTAAAACAAAACTCCTGAATGTTGCCTGGCCTGCAGATTGTGCCGTAATTTCAGCCACTCTCTACTTCAAATAAAATCTTGGTTCCTTTGCCCCCAATACTACAAAGAACTTTTCCAAATTTTAACCCCAACTGGACTATATCTTTAGAGAAATGTCTAATTAATTTGCTTCCTAGGGAACCATCTAGTGCTATTAGATTGTTTAGGTCTCAAGGTGTGTGTGTACAGTCAGCTCCGATTGAAGGGGAATTGCATAGATTCTCCAGATGGTAGGCTGCATGACTTATTCTTTAACGTGCTAAACCCCAGTTATCAACATTAGCCCCCAAAGCACAGGGAAGAAGAGAACATGGTCTTTCATAGAGTTCTGCGTTTCTCCACTGGGATGGCCCAAGTGAGAGATTTTGACACATTGCCTTCCTCGTCTAGAAAACTAGCATGCTTTTCTTTGTTTACCTTGGCCTTGGCCTGCTCGGCCAGTCTGGGCTTCCTGGGCAAACACAACTCCGGGTGAGTCCCTCATCCCCAACCTTCTGAATCTGGCAGAGTCACAAACCATGCCCACCTCCCTGCTCATGCCTCAATCTTCTCAGGCCCTCCCTGTGTTGAACCCTTAGTGCTGCCACTTGCTTGTTCTTGTTCCCTGACCAGATCATATGTCCCTGCCACCCAGTCCTCTCCTCACCCGTCTCCTCTTTACCTTCATTTGGTCCCCTGTCTATAAGCAGGCCAGGTTGTAGCCTCCAGAGTTCAGAACTGAGGCCTGGGCATCAGAAGCCTGCTGTTGTAGGAAATCTGAGTTTGATTCAAATATGTGGGGTGAGAGTCAGAGGCAGCTCTGGTTTCATTTTGAAGTTTCATTTTGCCAGCAACAGAAACTATGTCTGACTTAAGCAGAAAATACACTTTTTTCAAAGGATATGAGGTAGCTCACAAACTCTTCAAGAACACTGGGCTCAGAGGACAGGTGGGAGCAGAGACCCAAGACCAGTGAGGCTCTCCAGTCCCCATGGAACACAGGGAGCTGAATGTTAGCAGTACTGGCACCACCACAACCAAATGGGTTCTCTCCTGTTTCTGCTTCTTTGTGCCACTGGCTCCCTGTTCAAAGGCTGGAGTGATGCATCTGAGGGATCCACCCTAGGGCACATGCTTACACTTGAGCTGCAGGGAGGGCTAGTGAAGGGGGTTTTCTGGCCTTTAGGCAGGAAATTTCTCAAACATGAAAGGTAGTTCATATACTAGGTAGCCAAAAATGACAAATGTCAATTGCATTTGTCTCATTTGTCTCACCATTTTCCATTCTGTTCCTCATTCCTGTTTCCTGAAAACTAAAGCTATCACAATGCCCCATCCACCTCCCACTGCAGAATGTCCTGGAAATCTGGCCTCTGCACTCCTATTTCCACCACAGCATGTGGTTCCCCAACTCAGGATTTGTGGCATGACCTCCAATTCCTTCTCCAAAATTTTCTTTGTGCAAGTTTTGAAAGGAAAGGAACATCAGCACTCTCAGTTCATCCTGAAAGATGGAGTAGGAAGGTATAAGCTGCCACTTCTCTGCTTTACACATTCCTATCCTGAAGTTTAACACATGCTTACAAACTGTGTACATCATCAGATTAGCTTCTTTGCTTGTCTAATTCTATGATCACTGCTTTTGGAATATACAGGGGCTGGGGCCAGGTTGCTGGGAAGCCACAGGCTTATTAGAGCTAGTAGAAACCTTTCTGAGTTTGCAAAACAACAAGCCTTTAAAGAAAACATGTGCCCTTAGAGGACACTATCACACAAAGATTCCTTTTAGAAGACATTATCCCGCAAAGGCTCCCTGGATGTCAAAGTTCTTCCAGAGACTGAGAATTCAAAGGTCATCAACTGAGAGAGATATTCCTATCACCCCTCCTTGATGATCACTAGCAGAGGGCTTTGTGTTCATTCCATTCCCTCGCCAACATTTGGTTCCCAAGCTTGTCCTCTTATATCCATCTACCCATGTCCTGGAATGCAGCCAGCCCACCGACACTGATAGGATGGATGCTAGCTGCAGCGAGACTGCTTGTCTGCTGTATACAGAGAGGATGACAGCAGGACATCAGAACAGCTGTTGGAAGGGAGAGGAAGTGGGCAGCTGCAAGCAGGGTGGTCAGGAGAAGTGCCTCAAAGATGCCCTGAGATGCAACACATCACAAAGCACCACATCTTTAAACAGCCAACCAGGCAGAACAGCCTGTTGGGAAATGACCAGAAACATAAGATTCCTTTCTAAACGGAAGTCTGGGTCAGGAAGTGAGTCAAAGAAGCAAAGCAGCCAAAGGAGGTTAGGACTATTGTATGCTGAGAGCAGTTCCAGTGACCAAATCAAAGGTCCTTTTCTGTGTGGGCCTCTGGAAGGTTCTCCAGGTACTCCACAGCACATAGTTTTAGACGTTTTTTGTTCTAAAGCAAAAGAAGTGGTTTCAAAATCCTTCCAATCCATCCAAACACTTCCTGGCATGTTTACACTCTATATACCACAGACAGCATGCAAAATCTTGATGGTAAGGTCACTACAAGCATTGGAACCGATATATCAGTACCTTGGCATGACCAAGAGCAAGTTCAAAAGGGGGAAAATCATATCAAGAAGCTCTGGCAAAAGAAAGATAACAGCAATGGAGCCCAAATCCTGGCTTTAGATGCTAGCAAGCTCAAGTCTAAGGCAAAACACAGTGGATTATATCATTCTTGATGTCTACTTGGAGGAGGCTAGACAAACTTTTTGTTGCTCCTGAACTATGCTTAGGTATGAGGCAGTAGGCAACTTCACTGAAGCAGTTCTGAATGCACACACACAAACAAAGAGAGAGAGAGTGGCACCTTTCTTGTCTCACCTCCCTTCCACCCCCACAACCCCCACAGCTTATCTCAAGCTTTTCTGGTTTTGAGATGGAGTTTTGCTCTTTTTGCCCAGGCTGGAGTGCAATGGCGCAGTCTTGGCTCACTGCAACCTCTGCCTCCTGGGTTCAAGTGATTCTCCTGCCTCAGCCTTCCAACTAGCTGAGATTACAGGCAAGCGCCACCATGCCCAGCTAATTTTTGTATTTTCAGTAGAGATGGCATTTTGCCATGTTGGCCAGGCTGGTCTCGAACTCCTGACCTCAGGTTATCCACCTGCCTTGGCATTCCAAAGTGCTGGGATTACAGGCATGAGCCACCGTGCCCAGTCTCTCAAGCTCTTTCAAAGACTGACTCTGTAAAGTTGCGTCTCTAGGGGTCCAGAGAAATATAATACAAAAATGAATTCTCTGGTGATCTAGGTGCTTAACATAGGGATAGCATTTACAGGCTCCTAAAGTCACCTGTGTTTCAGACTGGGCCTATTCACCCTCAAAACCCCTTTTACCAACTTCTTCAGATCCAACTGAGTCAATTAGTTTCAAACACTTCTTGCTAACTAAACAAATGCACTTTTAAATATTTTTAAATGTTCATGTCTTATTATGAACAAATGTTTTACTGCCAACACTTTTTGAAATGTTGAAAGCCTCTCCACTGCATTAAATTCCCCTCAAGAATATCCCTTGACTTATCCTGACTTTTGACAGAAACCATTTCATTTTGCCAGAAAATACACATTTAAGGCATCTAACAATTACCATAACCCCCTCAGATTGTTGACTGAAAATCCATTGTGTGGAGGCCCAGTGTGTGGACCATAAAGGCTGTTTCATGTGAGCAATAAAGAATCTAACTTCTATCAGCATCCTCAGGGAGGACCCGAGGCCCCTGCCTCCAGGCTGGCTAAGGCCTTTTTTTCTGGAAGCCTTGCCCCACCTGTTTCTGTTGCATCAAGTTATCAGTTGAAACTCCTAACTTGCATATGATAAGCCTTGGAAGTCAAGGCCTGGCCTAGAAGATGCTGATGGCAGGGATGGTTTCCAAATGCCCCCAGCATATTTTATTTTAAATAAGCTGCTTTTCTGATGAAGCTATCAGGAAAGTTAAGGACAAAAATAGCTCAATTCCTAGTAGAGATTTATTGAAAATTATCCAACTAGATGTTACTGCATATTTCAATGTGATTAGAACTAGATGCTCTTCCTGACAATGATTGTCCTGTGACTATGATTAGGAGAAGGTAAGAAGGGAGCTGAGGGGTGACCCATGCTCAGAATAACATATAAAGTAAAAAGAACCAAGAAAGAGAAGGAGCCAGATGATTCTGGATCTGGCCAAAATAGGTCCCTACCCACACAAGATAGACTATAAAGATGGTAGGAGATGTGGTCATGAAAGGTCAAAATATAGAACAAGGTGGAAGGGAGATAAGACAGACAAGTCCTGGAAAAGTGCAGGTTCTTCACAATCGTAGAACGAGTTTTAAACAAGCGATGCTGGGCTGCTGGCTTTTCCACTCCCACTGCTTTATTTCTAAATCTACACTGCTTACAACTTTTTTCCTTTCATAATACAAATAAAGTTAAACCATAGATTTCTTTGGAAGTCACTGAGAAAGTTATAACACTGATATTAAATTCACATATGCCCATATAACATACAAATCCTATATTGAGTGATCAAGAAATAATATTATCCACCTGGAAGCGCCCAAGAATTTGGTTAGCAAGCCCTTTGAGTAGCTGTCAGTGTGAGGGCCTGTGACGAAGATGGAGATGATAGAAGAAACCTGCCCCATTTCCCTTTCCTCTCTACGGTGAGGAGGCAATTCTAGCAACTTGCTGTGTAAGGGTCTGTGTGGGGAGGTCCACACATGGCAGAGTCAGGCCCTTCACCTTTCTTCCCCAGTCACCAGCAGCCAAGGAGTGATTGCTTTCTCCTTTTAACAGGAAGTAGTACTGGCCCAATTCTGAATTTCTGCAAGAGTGCAAAGATGCGTTCACACGTTTAAAAGCAAAAAGTAGTAGAGGCTGCTCCTATGGAGATATCCTGCTGGCCATCTGTGTCCAGAAGCTGGCTACCTTCTCAGATGTTCATTCAATTCCTTCACCAGTTACCTATCTGGGATCTCCTGTGTCCTCAGTTTAGCAGATGCTATGGGGTAGATGTTAAGCAGCATGATCTGCTGGCCCAGCAACCCAGACTGGACTGCAGCCATACAGGGTGATTATTAGGTTGGCGCAAAAGTAATTGTGGTTTTTGCCATTGTAATGGTAATACAATCTTGAGTGCTGGCCCTTCCTAGAGAGACTCTTATCACACAAAGCCTCTGTTAAATTCCTAGACAAAACACCTGGCCTCAGGGTTTTAAGTTCCCGTTGTGGGAGTCCTTATCTTTTTCTTAACTGTAATATTAGAGGGTGGATGATGCTGATACTAGAATTTACATTCCATATGAATACCTAAGTGCTTTGTATACTGAATGTACTAGTCAGGACATGCACATAATAAATTGGAAAATTATTGAGCATCAACTCTATGCACAGTCTTGTGCTGGGCACCCTTTTATTAGTGGGTGTTTATCAAAGTATTCAATAATGGTCAGTTAGGATAAATGTGGTTGCATAATACTGACAAAGGTAGTATTGGATATATATGTCATTATGCCTAGATATAATTATGCCTATTATTTGTTTCCTTCTGGGTTAGTATTCCTTTGAGAAAAGATATTAATATACACAACAATGGCACATCTGTTCCCTACAGGTAAGGTGCGACTGACAACATCACAAGTCTACCTTTGCATAGTTTTGTGCTTATTAACATTTTAATCTATAAGCGATGCTATAACTCTGGGTGATGGCCTGGTTCACCAGGACTGCTGTGAAGGGTGACTTCTTTGATGTAACAAAAGATATTTAAATGAGTCTATGGACTGTACGGAAAGTTGCCCTAAAAACAAGTCACCCAGAGGTCTATTTTATAATCCTTGCACATTGGAAACAGGCTGAGGCCTTGCTGCCAGCAGCCATCTGGGGTGGGGTAGGAGCTGTGGGAAGCACACACCTACTAACAGGAACAAGATAACCCATCCAGAGAGTGATCTATGCTGCTCAAGAATGGGTGATTTTTTTTTTATTATTATTATACTTTAGGTTTTAGGGTACATGTGCACAATGTGCAGGTTTGTTACATATGTATCCATGTGCCGTGTTGGTGTGCTGCACCCATTAACTCGTCATTTAACATTAGGTATATCTCCTAATGCTGTCCCTCCCCCCTCCCCCCACCCCACAACAGGCCCCGGAGTGTGATGTTCCCCTTACTGTGTCCATGAGTTCTCATTGTTCAATTCCCACCTACGAGTGAGAACATGCGGTGTTTGGTTTTTTGTCCTTGCGATAGTTTACTGAGAATGATGATTTCCAGTTTCATCCATGTCCCTACAAAGGACATGAACTCATCATTTTTTATGGCTGCATAGTATTCCATGGTGTATATGTGCCACATTTTCTTAATCCAGTCTATTGTTGTTGGACATTTGGGTTGGTTCCAAGTCTTTGCTATTGTGAATAGTGCCACAATAAACATACGTGTGCATGTGTCTTTATAGCAGCATGATTTATAGTCCTTTGAGTATATACCCAGTAATGGGATGGCTGGGTCAAATGGTATTTCTAGTTCTAGATCCCTGAGGAATCGCCACACTGACTTCCACAATGGTTGAACTAGTTTACAGTCCCACCAACAGTGTAAAAGTGTTCCTATTTCTCCACATCCTCTCCAGCACCTGTTGTTTCCTGACTTTTTAATGATGGCCATTCTAACTGGTGGGAGAATGGGTGATTTTTACCTAGGAGAGAGAGAGAGAGAGAGAGAGTGTGTGAGAGAGACAGAGTGTGTGTGTGTGTGTGTGTTAAAACTATATGAGCTGTGAAAGAGTTTAGTGGAGGCCAGAGTTTCAATTTTAAGTGGGATCAGTCTACATCTGCTGGTATAAATCAACCCAGCTGTAGGAACTGGGCCCACAGCTTTCTCAGACACCTATTGTTGAGGGTAGACTTGGGCTGACAGTGATATAAACACCACAGAAAAGGCTCTCAGGGGTAAATAGAAAGCAGGAAAAGACCCTGGCCCCCTCCAGCCAGCAGTTCTCTGAGTTCTGTCTTCAAAGGCAAAGCTGGGTTTCTGGAAGCCACAGGCCTCTCCCACCCCTGACTGCACTGAGAAATGCTCACCTGCGTCCTCAGTCTTGTCCATCTTGTGGCATCTGCACACACAGCCCCCGGCCAGGCACTCAGCCAGAGCTTTGGAAATCCTGATTCAGCAGGCGCTCTGCTTAAGAGTGGCAGGCAGGTCCCTTTGCTCCTTACTGGTGACCTTTTGCCCAGGTCATCACCTGCTTCCAAAGGGATTTAAAATGAGGCATGGGGAAAGGACCGTTACAAATTCGCACTTCATTCTCTTTATTTGCACCTTCTTTCTTCTTTTCTCTCATCTTTCCCTGCGTTCTCTCCCTCTAGCTTTCCCTCTCTCCTTCCACACACTGTGTCAGGTAGGTGAAGCTTCCAGACTACTAGGGGAACACCTGTTTCCTTAGTTGTCCCACGGTCACCCCTAAAGCTGTCTCTTCTCAAGGGCGGCCGATCTCTGAGGTCCATGTGGCACAGCCTCCAGGGAGTGGACCAGCTATGAACTTGTAAGGAGGAAGGATCCCGCCTTCTGCTTCCAGCTTCCTCCAGTATTGAAAAGCAGTGGAGCCAGTGAAGATCTGTTTCTGTCCGTGAAAAGAATCCCCTATATCCTAAGAGATCAGCTCAGCAATGAAGGGGTTACTCTCCTTGGTGTGGGGGTTGGGGGTGTAGAAAGTTGCAGGACACTCTTCTCAGCTTGTCTGATGGAGATGCGACCTGGCACCACTGAAAAGCTTTAAGATTAATGGAGAAAAGGCGAAATCTGACAGCTTTTCCACTGGTTTCAGTCCTCCTGGGTGGGCTGATTGGTCTTGAATGTCACTAGCTACTTAATCTTGTGTATCTGAAACAGACTGGTGTGTTTGGGGAGCCCTGTTTGCTCTGTATAGACATCAATTGGAGAGGCAGATAAAAGGAAACTGCGATGAATTTCTCCTTTAAGCCTTTCACCAGGCACTTTCTGACTGCAAAATAATTAGTGACCCTGGCAGACACAACCATCCTGTGGTAGATGCTCCTGCCACACCCCTGGTGCGACTCTGACTTCCCTGGACAAGCTGCTTCTGCTCTGTTCAGTGCAGACTCATGCTGCCTACATATTCTTCCTGCTCACCAACTTTTTTTCTTTTTTTTCTTTTTTTTTAACTACATGGGCTTGCTTACCATTATGAACTATGGGTGCCTGCTTGATCTGGTGGCTGAGCAAACGGATCTCCAGAGACACAGATCTACAAGCACAAATGTGGACAGGGAAATAGAAGGACAAAATAAATAAATAAATAAATCCCGAAATGCACCCATTTGCCTGCATATATGTCTCAAACAAATAGGGTTGAGCTATTTTTTAATAACCAAAACATCTACCCAGGAATGGAAATTTAAAAATCAAATGATGCTTTCTATATCCTGTTTTTTCAAACTGAATACATAAAAGAAGGCATTCAGGTTAAGTGTCAAGCATTAAAAGAGAAAGAAGAAATACAACAGTGTTTGCAGAGGAGGTTACAATAGATTGGCTCCTTATATTTAAAAGATAGGAATGTTTGGTGATGAAGTAACTCTGTCTAGTCTGGTTTGGTCTGGTGTGAGAAGTCTCTGATGCATTTTACACACACATAGTGGTTTATGAAGAACCTGTCATAAACCTAAACGATAGCACCAATTAGAGATGAGCTTCCATTCATATATTTCAGATCATTTGCCCTTACCCTTTCCTCACTTTCTGATTCTTTAAACTCATGAGTGTGGTTGAGTGTATCATCGGGTGATGAATAGCTAGAGATGACTGAGGCCAACAGACTATATATTAATCATCCTTAGCCTAGCATCTGGGAATCCATAAAACTCTCTGTACTTTCAAACACAAGAGAAAGCCACATTCTCCAATGTCTGAAATTTGCCACTTACAAGCACACACAGGTCTATGCAGGGCATCTTCCTGCAATGTGCTTTGGGCTATGATGAAAAGTTTCTTTAAGGCAGAACACTTTCCAGTAAACATATACAAAATTCATCATAAACCAGACTAATTCTTCTGTCTACCAAAGGAAGATGGAAGACATAAACTGAGTCCAACACCACAGCAAGGTATCACAGGTCTCTATTACGACTTTGAAATAGCACCAGATATCTGGCTGTTTTTAAATTGCCAGTTTCTCCTCTTTGGTTGAGGATGTCTGCCAAAAAGAAGATACAGGAAGTTACTGATGGGCCGTAAAATGGAAAATGAAGTGAAAAATTAGTCTTCACTATACCAAAGCAACCTCATTTCAATTACCATTGCAAACATAGGTTATACTTTATTTTGTGACTTACTTTCTCTTTTAAAGATACAGCCTCACATTGTTGAGACAGCCATTGCAAAATTATAATTGAGGCAGTGAAAGAGATCTGAACTAACCAACTCTACCTTGCTTCTAAGCTCCAAGCTGTCCTTGTTCATTCCTGGGTATAGGCCAAACTAACTCTGGGAGAAACTTAGTTTATGGTTTAGCTTTGAAACAAAGATGTTAACAGCCCTTTCCCAAAACAAACCCCCTTTCTGCCTGAGGACTAGACTGCCTTTGCAGGACTAAACAATTAGCTAAAAGATTAGAAATTATGATTTAGGAGTCATGCAGCTGGAGGCTACAAAATTCTGAATCTCCCCAAATTGCTCCTGGGGATAACATCACTATTGTAAAACTTAAGATCAGTGCTTGAGATATTTTGCAGACCCTGCACTTGATGGATCAACTGGCACCACACAGATTGATAAACTGGCTCATCTGGTCTTGTGACCCTGACCCAGGAACTGACTCAGTGCAAGAGGACAGCTTCAACTCCTTATGAGTTCATCTCAGACCTGACCAATCAGAATTCCCGATTCACTGACCCACCTACTCACCAAATTATCCTGAAAAACTCTGATCCCCAAGTTCTCAGTAAGACTGATTTGAGTAATAATAAAACTCCAGTCTCCCGCACAGCTGGCTCTGTGAATTACTCTTTCTCTTTTGCAATTCCCCTGTCTTCATAAATAAGCTCTGTCTAGGGAGCAGGCAAGGTGAACATGTTGGGCGGTTACATTATGTCAAAGCCTAAGACTAGAGTTGACTGAAGTGATGTTGAGGAGACTGAAGCCAGTCTGCATGGCAGGAGAGAGTAGATGCTTCTCCATTTCTACCAAATGTGGCTGGCTGTGCTCTCAGGGGACTAGGAAGTAGTTGGCCAGAGAGCATACTGAATATAGATTTCATGAACAGGTAGGTACTGGGTACACGTTTCATGAACATCAAGAAGTACAAGAGAAGGAAGGAAACTCATACAAATACAAGGAACTAAAATGGGAGAGACTACTAGAGAGAAAGGGTCATTTTTCCTGGGACATTTTTCAACCTTGTTTGAGATATCTGAAACAATGCCTCTCCTCTTCCAGGTTAAAAAAAGAAAAGAAAGTGTGTGTAGCTATAAACAAAGAACAGGTGAGTGCACAGAGAAGGAAACTCAAGTTCCACGTCTAAAGTTATTGCTATAGTCTTTAAACCTAAGTTGTCTCTAAGTCAGTTTTGAATGAAAGGTGGAAGTCACCACAAGGTCACCACATTCATAGAGAGCCAAGAGATCCAAACATTAAAAAAAAACAAACACTGAAGTCATTCTGTGGCTATAATCACTGGCAGATTTCAGGAAGTTTCTCCACAGCCATGTTCTTGCCACTGTCATTTTATCTTTAATGGGCTCTACAGGTGGCAGATACAAATGTAAAGTAAACTATGGAATCCCCCAGAACCTTCTCAAGAGAATGAACCCAGGACTCTTTAGAGAGGCTGATGAATTTGAGACATAAAGATGATAAGAGAACTGGGAAGAGATGAGATGAATTCAAAACGTGTTCTTGGTGGCATGCAATGCTCCTAGTTCCCCACTGTAATCCAGTGGGCAGATGAAAAGGCTCCTTACTAATTAGCCTACTTGGGTGCTTACAGGTTAGGGTTCTGTGTTACCTAGAGACCCCCATTCAAAGACAAATAACAGAGAAGAGTATGATATACATTTACTGATCCAACAAATAATTTTTAGCATCTATTGAGTGTCAGATACTGTGTTGGGGATACAGCAATGATCACAACAAACAAACCTCTTGCCCTCATAGATCTTAAGGTCTATTGGGAGAGTCAGTTGTTGGACTAGGAAGTCTCCATCTGAAGAACATCAAAAAGGGGGTAGTATGGGATGCTGTGGGAGTTTAGGCTGGGGGATCAGAGAAGGTCTCCTTGGGACAACTGAGTGACAATACAGGTGATGTTCCAGAAGGAAAAAGAGGTCTGGAGGCAGAGAAGAGTATAGGATACACAAGAAACTGAAAGAAGATGAAAATAGCTAGAACATAAAGAGTGAGTGAAGAGTGTTGTGACACAAGGAGACTGGAAGGGTAGAAGAGGCCATGTTACAAAGGATCTCAAGGGTACTGTTGAAAAGTCTAGTCTCTAAGAGAATGAGAAGCACTGAAGAATACACTTTAAAAGGAAAGTGATATGAACAGATTCATATTTAAGACCCACTGTGACTGCTATATAAAGAATGTGTTGGATTTCCATAAGCCAAAAGAACAAAGCTGGAGTCATCACGCTACCTGATTTCAAACTATGCTACAAGCCTACAGTAACCAACACAGCATGGTACTGGTACCAAAACAGAGAGATAGACCAATGGAAAAGAATAGAGCCCCCAGAGATAATACCACACATCTACAACCAGATGAACTTCGACAAATCTGACAAAAACAAGAAATGGGGAAAGGATTCCCTATTTACTAAATGGTGGTGGGAAAACTGACTAGCCATATGTAGAAAGCTGCAACTGGATCCCTTCCTTACATCTTTATACAAAAATTAATTCAAGGTGGATTAAAGACTTACATGTTAGACCTAAAACCATAAAAACCCTAGAAGAAAACCTAGGCAATACCATTCAGGACATAGGCATGGGCAAAGACTTCATGACTAAAACACCAAAAGCAATGGCAACAAAAGCCAAAATTGACAAATGGGATCTAATTAAACTAAAGAGCTTCTGCACAGCAAAAGAAACTACCATCAGAGTGAACAGGCAACCTACAGAATGGGAGACAATTTTTGCAATCTATCCATCTGACACAGGGCTAATATCCAGAATCTACAAAGAACTTAAACAAATTTACAAGAAAAAAATCAAACAACCCCATCAAAAAGTGGGCAAAGGATATGAACAGACACTTCTCAAAAGAAGACATTTATACAGCCAACAGACACATGAAAAAATGCTCATCATCACTGGCCATCAGAGAAATGCAAATCAAAACCACAATGAGATACCATCTCACACCAGTTAGAATGGTGATCATTAAAAAGTCAGGAAACAACAGGTGCTGGAAAGGATGTGGAGAAATAGGAACACTTTTACACTGTTGGTGGGACTGTAAACTAGTTCAACCACTGGGGAAGACAGTGTGGCAATTCCTCAAGGATCTAGAACTAGAAATGCCATTTGACCCAGCCATCCCATTACTGGGCATATATCCAAAGGATTATAAATCATGCTGCTATAAAGACACACGCACACGTATGTTTATTGTGGCACTATTCACAATAGCAAAGACTTGGAACCAACCCAAATGTCCATCAATGATAGACTGGATTAAGAAAATGTGGCACATAGGGGTGGAGCCAAGATGGCCGAATAGGAACAGCTCTGGTCTACAGCTCCCAGCGTGAGCGATGCAGAAGACAGGTGATTTCTGCATTTCCATCAGAGGTACCAGGTTCATCTTATTAGGGAGTGCCAAACAGTGGGTGCAGGACAGTCACTGCAGTGCACCGTGCATGAGCCGAAGCAGGGCGAGGCATTGCCTCACTCGGGAAGCACAAGGGGTCAGGGAGTTCCCTTTCCTAGTCAAAGAAAGGGGTGACAGATGGCACCTGGAAAATCAGGTCACTCCCACCCTAATACTGCGCTTTTCCAAAGGGCTTGGAAAATGGCACACCAGGAGATTGTGTCCCGCACCTGGCTCAGAGGGTCCTACGCCCATGGAGTCTCACTGATTGCTAGCACAGCAGTCTGAGATCAAGCTGCAAGGCGGCAGCGAGGCTAGGAGGGGCACCCGCCATTGCCCAGGCTTGCTTAGGTAAACAAAGTAGCCAGGAAGCTCGAACTGGGTGGAGCCCACCACAGCTCAAGGAGGCCTGCCTGCCTCTGTAGGCTCCACCTCTGGGGGCAGGGCACAGACAAACAAAAAGTCAGCAGTAACCTTTGCAGACTTAAATGTCCCTGTCTGACAGCTTTGAAGAGAGTAGTGGTTCTCCCAGCACGCAGCTGGAGATCTGAGAACAGGCAGACTGTCTCCTCATGTGGGTCCCTGACCCCTGAGCAGCCTAACTGGGAGGAACACCTCAGTAGGGACACACTGACACCTCACTCGGCCAGGTACTCCTTTGAGACAAAATTTCCAGAGGAATGATCAGGCAGCTGAATTTGTGGTTCACGGAAATCCGCTGTTCTGCAGCCACTGCTGCTGATACCCAGCCAAACAGGGTCTGGAGTGGACCTCTAGCAAACTCCAACAGACCTGCAGCTGAGGGTTCTGTCTGTTAGAAGGAAAACTAACAAACAGAAAGGACATCCACACCAAAAACCCACCTGTACATCACCATCATCAAAGACCAAATGTAGAAAAAACTACAAAGATGGGGAGAAAACAGAGCAGAAAAACTGGAAACTCTAAAAAGCAGAGCGCCTCTCCTCCTCCAAAGGAACGCAGTTCCTCACCAGCAATGGAACAAAGCTGGACGGAGAGTGACTTTGACGTGTTGAGAGAAGAAGGCTTCAGATGATCAAACTACTCCGAGCTACAGGAGGAAATTCAAACCAATGGCAAAGAAGTTAAAAACTTTGAAAAAAAAATTAGACAAATGTATAACTAAAATAACCAATGCAGAGAAGTGCTTGAAGGAGCAGATGGAGCTGAAAGCCAAGTTTCGAGAACTACGTGAAGAATGCAGAAGCCTCCGTAGCCATCGCGATCAACTGGAAGGAAGGGTATCAGTGATGGAAGATGAAATGAACGAAATGAAGTGAGAAGGGAAGTTTAGAGAAAAAAGAATAAACAGAAATGAATAAAGCCTCCAAGAAATATGGGACTATGTGAAAAGACCAAACCTACATCTGACTGTTGTACCTGAAAGTGACAGGGAGAATGGAACCAAGTTGGAAAACACTCTGCAAGATATTATCTAGAACTTCCCCAATCTAGCAATGCAGGCCAACATTCAGATTCAGGAAATACAGAGAACGCCACAAAGATATTCCTTGAGAAGAGCAACTCCAAGACACGTAATTGTCAGATTCACCAAAGTTGAAATGAAGGAAAAAATGTTAAGGGCGGCCAGAGAGAAAGGTCGGGTAACCCACAAAGGGAAGTCCAGCAGACTAACAGCTGATCTCTCAGCAGAAACTCTACAAGCCAGAAGAGAGTGGGGGCCAATATTCAACATTCTTAAAGAAAAGAACTTTCAACCCAGAATTTCATATCCAGCCAAACTAAGCTTCATAAGTGAAGGAGAAATAAAATATTTTACAGACAAGCAAATGCTGAGAGATTTTGTCACCACCAGGCCTGCCCTAAAAGAGCTCCTGAAGGAAGCACTAAACATGGAAAGGAACAACCGGTACCAGCCACTGCAAAAACATGCCAAATTGTAAAGACCATCAAGGCTAGAGAGAAATTGCGTCAACTAATGAGCAAAATAACCAGGTAACATCATAATGACAGGATCAAATTCACACATAACAATATTAACTATAAATGTAAATGGGCTAAATGCTCCAATTAAAAGACACAGACTGGCAAATTGCATAAGGAGTCAAGACCCATCAGTGTGCTGTATTCAGGAAACCCATCTCACGTGCAGAGACACACATAGACCTAAAATAAAGGGATGGAGGAAGATCTACCAAGCAAATGGAAAACAAAAAAAGGCAGGGGTTGCAATCCTAGTCTCTGATAAAATACTTTAAACCAAAAAAGATCAAAAGAGACAAAGAAGGCCATTACATAATGATAAAGGGATCAATTCAACAAGAAGAGCTAACTATCCTAAATATATATGCACTCAATATAGGAGCACCCAGATTCATAAAGCAAGTCCTGAGTGACCTACAAAGAGACAGACTCCCACGCAATTATAATGGGAGATTTTAACACCCCACTGTCAACATTAGACAGATCAATGAAACAGAAAGTTAACAAGGATACCCAGGAATTGAACTCGGCTCTGCACCAAGTGAACCTAATAGACATCTACAGAACTCTCCACCCCAAATCAACAGAATATACATTTTTGTCAGCACCACACCACACCTATTCCAAAATTGACCACAGAGTTGGAAGTAAAGCTCTCCTCAGCAAATGTAAAAGAACAGAAAAGATAACAAACTGTCTCTCAGACCACAGTGCAATCAAACTAGAACTAAGGATTAAGAAACTCACTCAAAACTGCTCAACTACATGGAAACTGAACAACCTGCTCCTGAAAGACTACTGGGTACATAACGAAATTAAGGCAGAAATAAAGAGGTTCTTTGAAACCAATGAGAACAAAGGCACAACATACCAGAATCTCTGGGATACATTCAAAGCAGTGTGTAGAGGGAAATTTATAGCACTAAATGCCCACAAGAGAAAGCAGGAAAGATCCAAAATTGACACCCTAATATCACAATTAAAAGAACTACAAAAGCAAGAGCAAACACATTCAAAAGCTAGCAGAAGGCAAGAAATAACTAAAATCAGAGCAGAACTGAAGGAAATAAAGACACAAAAAACCCTTCAAAAAATTAATGAATCCAGGAGCTGGTTTTTTGAAAAGATCAACAAAATTGATAGACTGCTAGCAAGACTAGTAAAGAAGAAGAGAGAGAAGAATCAAATAGACGCAATAAAAAATGATAAAGGGGATATCAACACCAATCCCACAGAAATACAATCCACCATCAGAGAATACTACAAACACCTCTACGCAAATAAACTAGAAAATCTAGAAGAAATGGACAGATTCCTTGACAAATACACCCTCCCAAGACTAAATCAGGAAGAAGTTGAATCTCTGAATAGAGTAATAACAGGCTCTGAAATTGTGGCAATAATCAATAGCTTACCAACCAAAAAGAGACCAGGACCTGATGGATTCACAGCCAAATTCTACCAGAGGTACAAGGAGGAACTGGTACCATTCCTTCTGAAACTATTCCAATCAACAGAAAAAGAGGGAACCCTCCCTAACACATTTTATGAGGCCAGCATCATCCTGATACCAAAGCCTGGCAGAGACACAACCAAAAAAGAGAATTTCAGACCCAAATCCTTGATGAACATTGATGCAAAAATCCTCAATAAAATACTGGCAAACCAAATCCAGCAGCACATCAAAAAGCTTATCCACCATGATCAAGTGGCCTTCATCCCTGGGATGCAAAGCTGGTTCAACATATGCAAATCAATAAATGTAATCCAGCATACAAACAGAACCAAAGACAAAAACCACATGATTATCTCAATAGATGCAGAAAAGTTCTTTGACAAAATTCAACAACGCTTCATGCTAAAAAGTCTCAGTAAATTAGGTATTGATGGGACGTATCTCAAAATAATAAGAGCTATCTATGACAAACCCACAGCCAATATCATACTGAATGGGCAAAAACTGGATGCATTCCCTTTGAAAACTGGCACAAGACAGGGATGCCTTCTCTCACCATTCCTATTCAACGTATTGTTGGAAGTTCTGGCCAGGGCAATCAGGCAGGAGAAGGAAATAAAGGGTATTCAATTAGGAAAAGAGGAAGTCAAATTGTCCCTGTTTGCAGATGACATGATTGTATATCTAGAAAACCCTATTGTCTCAGCCCAAAATCTCCTTAAGCTGATTAGCAACTTCAGCAAAGTCTCAGGATACAAAATCAATGTACAAAAATCACAAGCATTCTTGTACACCAATCACAGACAGAGAGCCAAATCATGAGTGAACTCCCATTCACAATTGCTTCAAAGAGAATAAAATACCTAGGAATCCAACTTACAAGGGATGTGAAGGACCTCTTCAAGGAGAACTACAAACCACTGCTCAATGAAATAAAAGAGGACACAAACAAATGCAAGAACATTCAATGCTCATGGGTTGGAAGAATCTATATCGTGAAAATGGCCATACTGCCCAAGGTAATTTATAGATTCAATGCCACCCCCATCAAGCTACCAATGACTTTCTTCACAGAATTGGAAAAAACTACTTCAAAGTTCTTATGGAACCAAAAAAGAGCCCACATTGCCAAGTCAATCCTAAGCCAAAAGAACAAAGCTGGGGCATCATGCTACCTGACTTCAAACTATACTACAAGGCTACAGTAAACAAAACAGCATGGTACTGGTACCACAACAGAAATATAGACCAATGGAACAGAACAGAGCCCTCAGAAATAATGCCACATATCTACAACTATCTGATCTTTGATAAAACCTGACAAAAACAAGCAATGGGAAAAGGATTCCCTGTATAAGAAATGGTGCTGGGAAAACTGGCTAGCCATATGTAGAAAGCTGAAACTGGATCCCTTCCTTACACCTTATACAAAAATTAATTCAAGATGGATTAAAGACTTACAGGTTAGACCTAAAACCATAAAAACCCTAGAAGAAAACCTAGGCAATACCATTCAGGACATAGGCATGGTCAAGGACTTCATGTCTAAAACACCAAAAGCAATGGCAACAAAAGCCAACATTGACAAATGGGATCTAAGTAAACTAAAGAGCTTCTGCACAGCAAAAGAAACTACCATCAGAGTGAACAGGCAACCTACAAAATGGGAGAAAATTTTCGAAAACTACTCATCTGACAAAGGGCTAATATCCAGAATCTACAGTGAGCTCAAACAAATTTACAAGAAAAAAACAAACAACCCCATCAACAAGTGGGCGAAGGACATGAACAGACACTTCTCAAAAGAAGACATTTATCCAGCCAAAACCACATGAAAAAATGCTCATCATCACTGGCCATCAGAGAAATGCAAATCAAAACCACAATGAGATACCATCTCACACCAGTTAGAATGGCCATCATTAAAAAGTCAGGAAACAACAGGTGCTGGAGAGGATGTGGAGAAACAGGAACACTTTTACACTGTTGGTGGGACTGTAAACTAGTTCAACCATTGTGGAAGTCAGTGTGGCAATTCCTCAGGGATCTAGAACTAGAAATACCATTTGACCCAGCCATCCCATTACTGGGTATATACCCAAAGGACTATAAATCATGCTGCTATAAAGACACATGCACACGTATGTTTATTGTGGCACTATTCACAATAGCAAAGACTTGGAACCAACCCAAATGTCCATCAATGATAGACTGGATTAAGAAAATGTGGCACATATACACCATAGAATACTATGCAGCCATAAAAAATGATGAGTTCATGTCCTTTGTAGGGACATGGATGAAACTGGAAACCATCATTCTCAGTAAACTATCGCAAGGACAAAAAACCAAACACCGCATGTTCTCACTCATAAGTGGGAATTGAACAATGAGAACACATGGACACAGGAAGGGGAACATCACACTCCGGGGCCTGTTGTGGGGTAGGGGGAGGGGGGAGGATAGCATTAGAAGATATACCTAATGCTAAATGACGAGTTAATGGGTGCGGCACACCAACATGGCATATGGATACATATGTAACAAACCTGTACATTGTGCACATGTACCCTAAAACTTAAAGTATAATAATAATAATAATAATAAATAAGAAAATGTGGCACATATACACCATGGAATACTATGCAGCCATAAAAAAGGATGCATTCATGTCCTTTGTAGGGACATGGATGAAGCTGGAAACTATCATTCTGAGCCAACTATCACAAGGACAGAAAACCAAACACTGCATGTTCTCACTTATAGGTGGGAATTAACAATGAGAACACTTGGACACAGGGAGGGGAACATCACACACTAGGGCCTCTCATGGGGTGGGGTGAAGGAGGAGGGATAGCATTAGGAGAGATAACTGATGTTAAATGACGAGTTAATGGGTTCAGCACACCAACATGGCAGATGTATACATATGTAAAAACCTGCACATTGTGAACATGTACCCTAGAACTTAAAGTATAATAATAATAAAGAATGTATTGGATTGAGTCACAGAGGATTCTGGGAAACAGGTAAGAAGTCTGCAGACATCTGAATGGAGACAATGGTAGATTGGACCAAGGTGGTGGCAGAAGATTGAAAAGAAGCAGAAATATCCTAGTATCTGTAGACAAATTAACAGTGAAGATGCCTCAGGTCACAGAGACAGGGCAGAGGCATGCGAGATAGCCACGTGAGGATCTCATCCCACCCTGAGAAGGTGGGTCTTGGCACATACATCCCTGTCAGGTCTGACCAGAATGAGCAGTGGGAAGTCAGGAGGGTAGTTAGGAAGAAGGTAACTGACTAACTTGATGATTTTTAATAGTTAAGCTAATAGTTATGTTAGAAGGAATTTAGTTGTAGTAGAAAAGAATTCTGCAAAGGCTTCCTTTAAGAGAAGAGTCTGGGCCAGGTGTGCTGGCTCAAACCTGTAATCCCAGCACTTTGGGAGGCCAAGGCAGGCGGGTCAGGAGTTTGAGATCAACCTGGCCAATGTGGTGAAACACCGTCTCTACTAAAAGTACAAAAATTAATCAGGCGTGGTGGCATGCACCTGTAATCCTAGCTACTCCGGAGGCTGAGGCAGGAGAATTGCTTGAATCTGGGAGGCAGAGATTGCAGTGAACCAAGATTGCGCCACTACACTCCAGCCTGGGCAACAGAGCAAGACTCCATCTCAAAAAAAAAAGAAAAAAAGAAAAAAAAAGAGGAGTCTGTATATATTTCAAACATGAATTATGAATTTTAGTTTACATGCACGTTCAGAAACCTATTACATAGTCCCCTAAAACAGTCGTACATATGTATAAAGGTCAAAGCCCTATATATGACTATATTGTATATGCATATAACATATATTCCACATGTATATTTCATTTTATCTCTTAATACTAGTAGCTAGTAGGCCTCTTTCTACTATACCTCTCTACTTCTGGATCTACCAACTGAACTGTCAATTTACCAAGACTTCACTTACAAGACAAATATAACATATTAGAGAGAGTCTGGCTATGGTGGTTCACGCCTGTAATCCCAGCATTTTGGGAAGCTGAGGAAGGAGGATCACTTGAGCCTAAGAATTTGAGACCAGCCTGGGAAACATAGGAAGACCTCATCTCTACAAAAATTACAAATATTAGCTGGGTATGGTGGTGCATGCCTGTAGTACCAGCTACTTGGGAGGCTGAGGTGGAAGGATCACATGAGCCCAGGAGGCTGAGGCGGTAGTAAGACATGATTGTACCACTGCACGCCAGCCTAGGTGACAGAGCAAGACCCTGTCTCAAAAAAAAAAAAAAAAAAAAAAAAAAATTAGAGGGGAAAAAACCTAGAAATAGATTCTGTATTCAGATTCTAGAGTAAATGCCTTTAAGTTCTGGTCCACTTCAACAACAACAAGAAAAAAAATTGAAAAAATTATAGGTGATGCAATATGGGTGTAGCTGATAATGCAAGAAAAATGGTTTAGAACCCTGATCATCTTCATTTCAGGTTGTAACCCATGAAAGTACTACTTGGAATGTAAGAAATAGTAGAATATTCACACTTTCATATGCTTATATGAACCTAATATGTTTTAAGTAAAAATAAAATGTTAAGGGTAATGCACATATTTTTCTTATGTAATTCTCCTCTTAAACCAATTTTTTCAATTATCTGATAGCCACCATATTAACTATTGGATAAGAAGTATTCTTTGATGGTACCAAGGGCCCAGATATAAAGAAGCCACACATCCTAAGTACAGGCTGCTGGGTTATAAGGACAGTGTGGGAAACCACAGATCATCAGAACTCCAACTCATCCAGAAAAGAGATTATTTTCTCAGCCACACCTGATAAGATTTCACCAGTAACTAGTGAAGAGGAATTGGAAACTCTTACCAGAACCCTTTGTATATCATTTATAGCCTATTATACAAACACACTGTATGTGTTTATTATATAGTAAACTGCACACAGTTCTTATTTCATAGTGTGTTTAGTCATTCTCATTTAATCCTTTTGTATCTTCATAAAGTCCGTCAAGAACTTCTGCAGCTGTTGTTGGTGATGGAGGTGTGTACCCAGTGGCCCTGCTTGGACTAGGTTCCCAGGCAAGCTGTCTCCTTACAGATATTGCTTTAGTGGGGCCTATTTTGGCCAGAGTTACACAAACAGAGAGAGTACAGCACATTGAAAAGAAGTGCCATTTAAAGACATGTCTGACTTTTAGAGATACTTAGGTTCATACATTTATACTGAGTTGTGAATGAGCTTCAAGGGATCTAGGAAGCCTTGGAAACTGTTACATATGTATGTTTGCAGGGGGAGGAATGTTTGGCTTTCAGCAGATTTTCAAAAGACCCCTTAATCCCAAGAGAGGTCAAGAATCATTGATATAATAAAAAGGAATGAAGTTCTCATACACGCTACAACATGGATGAACCTTGAAAACATTATGCTAAGTGAAAGAAGCCACAAAAGACCACATACTATATGTCTTTATTCGTATGCAAGTCCAGAATAAAGAAATCTATAGAGACAGAAAGTAGATTAGTGGTTGTTTAGGGCTAGGTTGGGAGTGGGGGAATAAGAAGAGACAGAGATGACAGCTAAAAGGTACAGGGTTTTTGATGTGAGGAATATGTCCTAAAATTGACTGTGGTGAGGTCTGTACATATCTATGGATAAGCTAAAACCCATAGAATGGTAGACTTTAAGTAGATAAATTAAATGGTATATTAATTATAGATCCATAAAGCTATCTTTTAAAAAAATAATTGGCATACACTTATCATTTGCCAATCTTGTTCCTATTCTTCACTTCATGAGGTATTACGAAATAAGTAAATGAACATTCAAAAGTCACTACTAAGTGACTCACTCTTCTGATGCCAATTCCATTTCCCACCACGCTTCGGCTGTTGCCTAGTGTCAGGATAGGGGGAAAAGAGCATGCACTTGGGAGCCTGGACTGCTTAATAACACTTGTACAGGCTGCCTAATCTTACTGTCTTGTTCTTATTTTCCTGTTCTAAAACAGAATGTTACTCAACTAAGAGTATAATTGTGAGACACTCTATGTAAAGTACCTAGCACTGTGCCTAGCATATGGTAGATACTAACAAATGGTAGCATATGTTTATCATCATGTATTAGCACTGATTTGGTTTTAAGTGACAGAAACTCAATCTAGTTAAAGCAAAGATGGAAATGTATTAATTTATATCACTGGGAAGGCCATCTAGCTTCAGAAAAGCAATAGCCAGAGACTCAAGTGACCTCTCAAGACCCTAGGTCCCTCTTTGTCTCCTGGCTTCGTCCTCAGGTGGAAACACATGGAGACAAAGTTGTCAAAGCTTCAGACTCAGATTCCACCAGTTTAGTGGCTCAAGTGGAAGAACAAACCTCTTTTTAGATAGTGCCAAAAGTCCTGGAAGACTCTTACTGGCCTGGCTAAGATGCAGTGTCCATCTCGGAGCCAATCTCCATGGCCAGGGGGAAGGAATTACAATTAATCAGGCCTGAATCATGTTCCATATCTGTGGAAGGATGATGTATTAGTCCATTTTCACACTGCTAATACATACCCAAGATTGGGTAATTTATAAAGAAAAAGAGGTTTAATGAACTCAGTTCCACATGGCTGGGGAGGCCTCACAATCATGGTAGAAGGCAAAAAAACACTTACATGCCTTTACATCTTCTTACATGGTGGTGGGCAAGAGAGAATGAGAGCCAAGTGAAAGGGGAAACGCCTTACAAAACCATCAGATCTTGTGAGACTTATTCACTACCAGGAGAACAGCATGCGGGGAACTGCCCCCAGGATTCAATTATCTCTCACTGGCTCCCTCCCACAACACATGGAAATTATGGGAGCTACAATTCAAGATGAAATTTGGGTGGGGACACAGCCAAACCATATCAGAGGATAGATTACTCCTTCCCTGCACCCCAACCCCAAACCAATACATGTGCTACGTATCTACAGACATTTATTCTTTCCAGGGTGAGATAATCTTTTTAGGCTGAATGGTGAGGCAAAGAAAACTGACAATTCAGTTCTGCATTTACCGGTCACCCACTCTGGGGTAAGCACCTTCCATGCTGTGTGTGTGTATATGCACTTGAACCCTTGAATATATGGGGAGCCTGTCAGATGCCAAGATGAATGAGAATCTCGTATATTAATTGTTTACACATTTTATAACAACAGTAATCCCTTCCTGGTGGCTTCAACTAGTTGCTGAAGTGTGGAGGAGACAACCTTTGTAAGAAATGTGGATAAAATTATATGTCATGGGTAATTTTACTTATTAAATATTTTCTCGGTTGTGAGTTTAGAAAAGAGAACAAGGTAACACAAATGAGTATTTCAGGAAGCCCCTGCAATATTAGGCAGTGACTGATGGGAAGAGGCCAGTAGTGGGTTTACATTTGCAAAGAGCCAAATCCTGCAGAATGGAGGCTGGTCTAGCCGAGGGTCAGCCCTCCTAGGGAGCTGACATGGGTGTAAATCAGATGTATGCCATTGCTCATTCTTCAGGTCATTTGTTTTTTTGGACATTTGGATTTAATTTGTGGTGTCTCCTCCTCTTCCAAAAGCAGTGTTTAGAACATAGAGGAAATTTAAGGTTCCAGGATACACTGCTGGGTTGTGGCCTCCCCCGTGCCATTTCTTGTCTTCATGTATTTTCATGGGTGATTCTCATTATATTCAAAACATGTTACATTTATGTGTCTCCCTCACCTCAGAACAGTTCAGACCCAGCTGTTTAGCATCACTAATGAGAAGTTTCTCTGTAGACCTCCCATGGTCAAAAACTAACAGAAAACTACAATGCAGTGGTTAGGAGTGCAGGTTTTGAATTCCAATCTGGCTTTGAATCCTTACTTTATTTTTTTATCACCAGATCATATTAAATCACTTATTATGTTTATTTTTTATATCTGTTTTCCTCAGTTAGAATATGAGCTCCAGGAGGGCAGGCATCACTGTCTGTTTTGTTCACTGATATAGTTCACACACCTAAAACAGTGTCAGGTACTTTGATGGCACTCAATAAATATCTGTTGAATGTGTGAATCATGTAATTAACCACGTTACTATACTATTTAACACAGCTTCTGTTTTCACCCTTAGGGTTTCATCCTGAGTGTGTTGAATTATGGGATTGACAGGGAGCAGTGCTCAACAGCAGCATCTGAATGTCCTCTTTTTTTTCCATCTTCTCCCTGCTCCATCTGCCCAGAGAAGGGTTTTACCTTTCTGTACACCCGTACTTGGGTCAGCATGCATTCTTTCCTACTTTAAGTTTAATGTATAAACTCTATGTGGTAAGTTCTCTACCTTTGCTCTTGATATAAAAAAGCTAGATTTTGGAATCCCAGCAGAAATTCTCTCCCATCAAAGCCTGCCTAATAATAACAAGTCAAAAGCACTTTGACTTTTAGATTACTATGTCTCTTATGAACTTAAAAACTATTTTGAAACTCAGAGCTGAGCAATGACTTCTTTGTCTTAGACTATAACTGTTCTCTCCCTGAAATAGGACAGATAAAAAGCTATCGGTGCTGCTCAGGAAATAGTGACTTCTCAGCATCTCAGCATAGTTCCCTGCTATATCCACTTCCATAAATGATCAACATCCCTTTCGTTGGGTGCTTCTTTGCCTTGTAATGCCTATATGTGATTACCGAACTGGTGGTTCTTTTCTCATCTGTAAGATGCCTTTATGAGTCTTTGCTTGATTCATGATATACTGATTCCCTTTTCCAGCTGTAGAAGGGCAATCTTCAACTAGATGCTCATAAATGACTCCCCTCATGAGAAGTACCACTGTCTTCATGCTCAGATCCCACTATCTAAATCCTGTTTCCTACCTCGTCTTACCTTAGCTGATATTCATCAACAAAGGTTTGCCTGAGAAGGACAGTTTACTCTTATGCCATTTGCAACTAATACAGGACCCTAAAAGTGTATGTGGAGGAGGCATATTGAGTTAAAAGTACAAGTAGAGTGTCTGAAACCACCAATTTCCTTTCCAGTAGTGATAAAAGATATTAAACATAGTGAGACAAATTTAAAGGAAATTTATCAGAGAGCAAGAGAGAAAACTATTTCTCCCCAAAGAAAGCATTTATGTGCAAGTAAAGCTACTAGCTGACAGTCCAGGGCTGAAAGCAACTCAGTGGCCCCTGGAGTCGGGGACGGAGGGAGTGGTAGCCTCTCTCTCAGCCCTCCATGTGCCTCCCCATACCCACAGTGTGGAGAGCTGGGAAGACAGGTATGTCAGAACCCTGGCCATGGCAGCCACCAGACAGAGGAGGCAGTCCTAAACAGACTGACTTTAGAAGACTAGGAGAAATCCCTTAGTTCTCAGGGCTTAAATCCACCTGAAAAGATTCCTAATTTCCAAAAAACCGGATTTCAATTTGGCAGTGTGCACTGTGCAGAGTTCAGGGAAAGAGACAGCTCACTGGAAGACTTGATCGTCTGATCCCTATGGAAAAATGGATGCATCAGAGATCTATGGACTATTTGCAATTTATTCAACTGGCTCCCTTCAGTTTGAATATTTGCACACTTAGCAATCTCCTGATGAGAGTTGGCTTCCTCATCTTTATTTTTTTTTTTGCTGTATGTAACAGACTTAACCAAAACTGGCTTCCAAACTAAAGAGTATCATTTTCTCAAAGGAGGAGCAGTCTGAGGTACTGTAGGTCTAGGGTTGGTAAATTTAGAGGCTCACCAACATCAGCAAGGACCGGACTCTTCTCATAATTCTGCACTGCAATACTTAGAGTGTTGGCGTTGGTCCTCTAGCTTGTCTCCTTATGGTCAAAAAACAGTGACAACAACCTTCACCATAGCATCCTCACACAACAAAATGTGAAGTCCATAGTGAGAATGATATTTCTTTGCCAACAAGAAAACTTTCCCAGGCCTCCCCCCAACCCTTTTCCAAAACCTTACGGTTGTGCCTTATTAGTCATAATTGTTCCCAAATCTTTTTCTAAGCCAACTGTCAGCAAGGAGAACACAGTCACCATGATCAACCTGGACTAATCAGGACTACTCACCTTTTGGTCCTGAGCATGGGCCCAGCTTTCCTAAAACGCAGAGTCACACATCAATGTATCAGAATTCTACTAATTAGAAAACCTGGGGAAATGGCTGTTACATACACAATGCAACCAAAAGTGTCTACCGCACCATGAACATTTCTTGCAAGGAAAGACATATAGAGAGTTCAACTGTCTGGTCACTACGGCTATTTGTCTGCTTATTTAAAAAATAATATTCCAAGGCCAGGCATGGTGGCTCATACCTGTAATCCCAGCACTTTGGGAGGCTGAGGCGGGTGGATCACTTGAGGTCAGGAGTTCGAGACCAGCTTGGTCAACATGGTGAAACCAACCCCTCTCTACTAAAAATACAAAAATTAGCCAGTGGTGGCAGCCACTTGTAATCCCAGCTATTCAGGAGGCTGAAGCAGGAGAATCACTTGAACCAAGGAGATGGAGGTTGCAGTGAGCCGAGATCGCACCACTGCACTCCAGCCTGGGCAATGGAGTGAGACTCTGTCTCAAAAAAAAAAAAAAAAAAAAAATCCTCTTCACTTAAACATTTGTCTTCCTCTTCAGAAATAACAACAAAAAAAGCTCCAAGAATGAAGAGGTGACCTATTAAATTTCAAATTGATGATGACTTATGCCTGCTTTCTTAAGGTATGGACAGACAGATGCCCAGCAATCACAAGGGCTCTGTGGGGTGATCAGGAGTGATGGAAAAAATCTCACTTAGTAAAGGTTCAGCAAATGTCCACTGAGGGATCTTGATGTGCCAGGCACTGTATCAAGCAGCATACCAAGGAGATAGGGCATAGTTTCTGCTCCTAGGAATCCACAGTCAGCCTCATGACTTTGGCTGGGGATACTCTTTGTTATGAGACCTAGAGCCAACCAGTCTGGGAGTCCAAGACTGTCCAGATGGTTTGGGCTTCTGGCTGCCCAATCAGTATGGCTAGCTTGCCACCAGCAGAGAGACAGAAGGTAGTCTCTTAGCTGTCCTCCTTAGCTGACCAGGGCCCGGAGGGTGCGTACATCTTCTTTCAATCCCTGGATCTGTGGTTCTTCTTGTCAGCAGACAAGGCCAGCAGTGTCTGCCTTGTTCTACACTATGAGTTGGGTTCAAGCCTCTGCTCTCCAGAAAAGCACTGACAGTATTTCTTAGGAATAATATCTATATAAGAAAGCCCTCAAGGAAGGCAAGAAACAAGCTTGGTAATGGGCTGAAGGGAAGAGGGCAGAGTTCTAGGAGGGAATGAGCAATGCTGTGTATAAGAAGGCACAGGATAAGCAGTGGAACATGCAATAAAAGGCATTGCAGTAAGGCAATGGTAACACATAAAGAATGAATTCAAACAATCTCAACACCTCAAACCCTATAAGAAGCAAGGTGCAGACACCATGACCCCTTATTTAGTAGACATTTTGGGGCTCTGTGGATATATTAGATTAAGCAGACAGGGTAGAATTTTGTTATTGTCACTATGGTTAAAAGTAATTTGAGGTGTCCGTTCCAAGACGGCCAAAGAGGAATAGCTCTGGTCTGCAGCTCCCGGCGTGATCGATGCAGAAGATGAGTGATTTCTGCATTTCCAACTGAAGTACCTGGTTCGTCTCATTGGGACTGGTTGGAAAGCAGGTACAGCCCACGGAGGGCAAGCTGAAGCAGGGCGGGGCGTCACCTTACCTGAGAAGCACAAGGGGTCAGGGGATTTCGCTTTCCTAGCCAAGGGAAGCTGTGACAGACGGCACCTAGAAAAACGGGACACTCCTGCTCAAATACTGCGCTTCTCCAACGTTCTCAGCAAACGGCACACCAGGAGATTATATCCCCCACCTGGCTTGGCAGGTCCCACGCCCATGAAGCCTTGCTCACTGCTAGCCCAGCAGTGAGATCAACCTATGAGGCAGTGGCCCAGCAAAGGGAGGGGCGTCTGCCATTGCTGAGGCTTGAGTAGGTAAACAAAGTGGCTGGGAAGCTCAAACTGGGTGGAGCCAACTGCAGCGCCACAAGGCTTGCTGCCTCTATAGACTCCAGCTCTGGGGGCAGGGCATAGTTGAACAAAAGGCAGCAGAAACTTTTGCAGACTTAAACGTCCCTGTCTGACGGCTCTGAAGAGAGCAGTGGTTCTCCCAGCACAGTGTTGGAGTTCTGAGAACAGACAGACTGCCTCCTCAACTGGGTCCCTGACTCCCGTGTAGCCTAACTGGGAGACACCTCCCAGTAGAGGCCAACTGACACCTCATACAGCTGGGTGCCCCTCTGAGACAAAGCTTCCAGAGGAAGGATCAGGCAGCAATATTTGCTGTTCTGCAGCCTCTGCTGGTGATATCCAGGCAAACAGGGTCTGTAGGGAACCTCTAGCAAACTCCAACAGAACTGATTGTTAGAAAGAAAACTAACAAACAGAAAGGAATACCATCAACATCAACAAAAATGACACCCACACAAAAACCCCATCTGTAGGTCATCATCATCAAAGACCAAAGGTAGATTAAGCCACAAAGATGGGGAGAAACCAGAGCAGAAAAGCTGAAAATTCTAAAAACCAGAGTGCCTCTTCTCCTACAAAGGATCGCAGCTCCTTGCCAGCAATGGAACTAACCTGGAAGGAGAAAACTTTGATGAGTTGACAGAAGCAGGCTTCAGAAGGTCGGTAATAACAAACTTCTCCGAGCTAAAAGAGGATGTTCGAACCCATCGCAAGGAAGCCAAAAACCTTGAAAAAAGATTAGATAAATGGCTAACTAGAACGAACAGTGTAGAGAAGACCTTAAATGACTGGATGGAGCTGAAAACCATGGCACGAGAACTACATGACACATGCATAAGCTTCAATAGCCGATTTGATCAAGTGGAAGAAAGGGTATCAGTGACTGAAGATCAAATTAATGAAATAAAGCGAGAAGAGAAGTTTAGAGAAAAAAGAGTAAAAATAAATAAAGCCTCCAAGAAATATGGGACTATGTGAAAAGACCAAATCTATGTTTGATTGGTGTACCTGAAAGTGATGGGGAGAATGGAACCAAGTTGGAAAACACCCTGCAGGATATTATCCAGGAGAACTTCCCCAACCTAGCAAGGCAGGCCAACAGTCAAATTCAGGAAATACAGAGAACACCATTAAGATACTCCAGAAGAGCAACTCCAAGACATGTAATTGTCAGATTAACCAAGGTTGAAATGAAGGAAAAAATATTAAGGGCAGACAAAGAGAAACATTTGGTTACCCACAAAGGGAAGCCCATCAGACTAACAGCGGGCCTTTCAGCAGAAACTCTACAAGCCCGAAAAGAGTGGAGGCCAATATTCGACATTCTTAAAGAAAAGAATTTTCAACCCAGCATTTCATATCCAGCCAAACTAAGCTTCATAAGTGAAGGAGAAATAAAATCCTTTACAGACAAGCAAATGCTGAGAGATTTTGTCACTACTAGGCCTGTCTTACAAACGCTCCCAAAGGAAGCATTAAACATGGAAAGGAACAACTGGTACCAGCCACTGCAAAAACATGCCAAATTGTAAAGACCATTGATGCTAGGAAGAAACTGCATCAATTAATGGGCAAAATAACCAGCTAACATCATAATGGCAGGATCAAATTCACACATAACAATATTAACCTTAAATGTAAATGGGCTAAATGCCCCAATTAGAAGACACAGACTGGCAAATAGGATAGAGTCAAGTCCTATCAGTGTGCTGTATTCAGGAGACCCATCTCACGTGCAGACACACACATAGGCTCAAAATAACGGGATGGAGGAAGATCTACCAAGCAAATGGAAAGCAAAAAAAAAGGAGGGGTTGCAATCCTAGTCGCTGATAAAACAGACTTTAAACCAACAAAGATCAAAAGAGACAAAGAAGGCCATTACATAATGGTAAAGGGATCAATTCAACAAGAAGAGCTAACTATCCTAAATATATATGCACACAATACAGGAGCACCCAGATTCATAAAGCAAGTCCTTAGAGACATACAAAGAGACTTAGACTCCCACACAATAATAATGGGAGACTTTAACACCCCACTGTCAATATTAGACAGATCAACAAGACAGAAGGTTAACAAGGATATCTAGGACTTGAACTAAGCTCCCCACCAAGTGGACCTAATAGATATGTACAGAACTCTCCACACCAAATCAACAGAATGTACATTCTTCTCAGCACCACATCACACTTATTCCAAAATTGACCACATAATTGGAAGTAAAGCACTGCTCAGCAAATGTAAAAGAACAGAAATCACAACAAACTGTCTCTCAGACCACAGTGCAATCAAATTAGAACTCAGGATTAAGAAACTCACTCAAAACCAAACAACTACATGGAAACTGAACAACCTGCTCCTGAATGACTACTGGGTAAATAACAAAATGAAGACAAATAAAGATGTTCTTTGAAACCAATGAGAACAAAGACACAACGTACCAGAATCTCTGGGACACATTTAAAACAGTGTGTAGAGGGAAATTTATAGCACTAAATGCCCACAAGAGAAAGCAGGAAAGATCTAAAATCAACACCCTCACATCACAATTAAAAGAACTAGAGAAGCAGGAGCAAACAAATTCAAAAGCTAGCAGAAGGCAAGAAATAACTAAGATCAGAGCAGGACTGAAAGAACTAGAGACACAAAAGGCCTCCAAAAAAATAAATGAATCCAGGAGCTGTTTTTTTGAAGACATCAATAAAATTGATAGACTGCTAGCAAGACTAATAAAGAGAAAAACAGGAGAATCAAATAGACACAATAAAGAATGATAACGGGGATATCACCACCGATCCCACAGAAATACAAACTACCATCAGAGAATACTATAAATACCTCTACACAAATAAACTAGAAAATCTAGAAGCAATGGGTGAATTCCTAGACACATATATCCTCCCAAGACTAAACCAGGAAGAAGTCGAATCTCTGAATAGACCAATAACAGGCTCTGAAATTTACGCAATAATTAATAGGCTACCAACCAAAAAAGTTCAGGACCGGATGGATTCACAGCTGAATTCTACCAGATTTTCAAAGAGGAGCTGGTACCATTCCTTCTGAAACAATTCTAATCAATAGAAAAAGAGGGAATCCTCCCTAACTCATTTTATGAGGCCAGCATCATCCTGATACCAAAGCTCAGCAGAGACACAACAAAAAAAAGACAATTTTAGACCAATACCCCTGATGAACATTGATGTGAAAATCCTCAATTAAATACTGACAAACCAAATCCAGTAGCACATCAAAAAGCTTATCCGCCACGACCAAGTCAGCTTCATCCCTGGGATGCAAGCCTGGTTCAACATATGCAAATCAATAAATGTAATCCATCACATAAACAGAACCAATAACACAAACCACATGATTATCTCAATAGATGCAGAAAAGGCCTTCAACAAAATTCAACAGTCTTTCATGCTAAAAACTCTCAATAAACTAGGTGTTCATGGAACATATCTCAAAACAATAAGACCAATTTATGACAAACCCACAGCCAATATCATACTGAATGGGCAAAAACTGGAAACATTCCCTTTGAAAACTGGCACTAGACAGGGATGCCCTCTCTCACCACTCCTATTCAACATAGTGTTGGAAGTTCTGGTCAGGGCAATCAGGCAGGAGGAAAAAATAAAGGGTATTCAATTAGGAAAAGGGGAAGTCAAATTGTCCAGGTTTGCAGATGACATGATTGTATATTTAGAAAACCCCATCATCTCAGCCCAAAATCTCAAGCTGATAAGCAACTTCAGCAAATTCTCAGGATAGAAAATCAATGTGCAAAAATCACAAGAATCCCTATACACCAATAACAGACAAACAGCCAAATCATGAGTGAACTCCCATTCACAATTGCTACAAAGAGAATAAAATACTTAGGAATCCAATTTACAAGGTATGTGAAGGACCTCTTCAAGGAGAACTACAAACCACTGCTCAATGAAATAAAAGAGGACACAAACAAATGCAAGAACATTCCATACTCATGGATAGGAAGAATCAATATCATGAAAATGGCCATACTGCCCAAAGTTATTTATAGATTCAATGCCATCCCCAACAAGCTACCAATGACTTTCTTCACAGAATTGGAAAAAAACTACTTTAAATTTCATATGGAACCAAAAAAGAGGCCACATTGCCAAGACAATCCTAAGCAAAAAGAACAATGCTGGAGGCATCACGCTACCTGACTTCAAACTATATTACAAGGCTACAGTAACCAAAACAGCATGGTACTGGTACCAACACAGAGAGATAGACCAATGGAACAGAACAGAGGCCTCAGAAATAACCCCACACATCTACAACCATATGATCTTTGACAAACCTGACAAAAACAAGAAATGGGGAAAGGATTCCCTATTTAATAAATGGTGCTGGGAAAACTGGCTAGCCATATGTTGAAAGCTGAAACTGGGTCCCTTCCTTACACCTTACACAAAAATTAATTCAAGATGGATTAAAGACTTACATGTTAGACCTAAAACCATAAAAGCCCTAGAAGAAAACCTAGGCAATACCATTCAGGACATAGGCATGGGCAAAGACTTCATGACTAAAATACCAAAAGCAATGGCAACAAAATCCAAAATTGACAAATGGGATCTAATTAAACTAAAGAGCTCCTGCACAGCAAAGCAAACTACCATCAGAGTAAACAGGCAACCTACAGAATGGGAGACAAATTTTGTATGCCACGTGCAACCCATTCAGTCCATCTGACAAAGGACTAATATCCAGAATCTACAAAGAGCTTAAACAAATTTACAAGAAAAAAGCAAAAATCTCCATCAAAAAGTGGGCAAGGGATATGAACAGACACTTCTCAAAAGAAGACATTTCTGCAGCCAACCGACACATGAAAAAATGCTCATCATCACTGGCCATCAGAGAAATGCAAATCAAAACCACAATGAGATACCATCTCATGCCAGTCAGAATGGCGATCATTAAAAAGTCAGGAAACAACAGATGCTAGAGAGGATGTACAGAAACAGGAATGCTTTTACACTGTTGTTTGGAGTGTAAACTAGTTCAACCATTGTTGAAGACAGTATGGCGATTCCTCAAGGATCTAGAACTAGAAATACCATTTGACCCAGCCATCCCATTACTGGGTATATACCCGAAGGATTATAAGTTATGTTACTATAAAGACACATGCACGCATATGTTTACTGCGGCACTACTCACAATAGCAAACTTGGAACCAACCCAAGTGTCCATCAATGACAGACTGGATTAAGAAAATGTGGCACACATACACCATGGAATACTATGCAGCCATAAAAAAGGATGAGTTCACGTCCTTTTTGCAGGGACATGGATAAAGCTTGAAACCATCATTCTGAGCCAACTATCACAAGGACAGAAAACCAAACACCGTGTGTTCTCACTCATATATGGGAATTGAACAATGAGAACACTTGGACACAAGGAGGGGAACATCACACACTGTGGCCTGTCATGGGATGAGGGGCTGGGGGAGGGATAGCATTACGAGAAATACCTAATGTAAATGATGAGTTAATGGGTGCAGCAAACCAACATGGCACATGTATACCACTGTAACAAACCTGCACATTGTACACATGTACCCTAGAACTTAAAGTATAATAATAAAAAAAGTAATTTGTACAAACTAGAAATACTAAAGGGAAAAATAAAGTGAATTCCTGGAAAAAATAACCCCATTTATTATTAATGCTCAGTGGGAAAATCGTTTCAGTAATTTACTGCTGCCTGTATGGATACAGACAATAACCCATGCAATGATGATTAATAGCATTGTTCAGAGAAATTTACCTCTACATGGTTACAAGTGTGCCATGGCCCGCTTTTTTTTTTTTTTTAAAAAATGAATGAACAAGTTTAATTCACACAAACCTATAATTAATTTTTTTTGAGACAGTCTTGCTCTGTTGCCCAGGCTAGAGTGCAGTGGTGTGATCTCAGCTCACTGCAACCTCCACCTCCTGGGTTGGAGCAATCTCCTGCCTCAGCCTCCTGAGTGGCTGGGATTACAGGCACCTGCCATCACGGCCAGCTAATTTTTGTATTTTTAGTAGAGATGGGGTTTCACCATCTTGGCCAGGCTGGTCTCGAACTCCTGACCTCCTGATCCACCCACCTCGGCGCATGCCTGTAGTCCCAGCTACTTGGTAGGCTTAGTTGGAAGGATCACCTGAGCCCAGGGGGGTCAAGGCTGCAATAAGCCATGATCATGCCACTGTACTCTAGGCCACAGTGCAACCCTGTTTCAAAAAAATAAAGATTCATAGATGTAGGATGCTCCTATGAAAAATGGTGTGAGCTCCACGAGGGCAGATGCTTGGTCAGTCATGTTAACTGTTGTATCTTTTGTATCGAGAGCTGTGCCTGGGATAGGATAGATGCATAATAAATAGCCGTTGAGGGATGAATGAATGCTAAATGTTGATTCATTGGCTGGCCCAGTCATCCCTGCATCTTCTATCTCAGCCTTTCTTTTTGCAGGGTACTTCCCTCCAACTTTCTTTTCACTCAGGGCCGTGTGGTACCTCACCTTTCCCATGTCTCTCCTTCCTATTTACTTTTGTCTAGCCAATTTATGGGGTTGCTCAGCAAATGTTTTGGCTCCAATTGGGAAAACAAGCTCTTAGTGTCATCATTGTCACCTGGCCCAGACTCCCAAAACAAGCCTGGTGTTGAAGGAAATGTCAACTGAAAAGGTTTGGTCTGCCCCTCTGGTAGACCAAAAACAACACATCTGGATATTGAATCTGAGTTTCTTCATTGCCTTTCCAGAGAAATCCCTCCTGATCCCTCACTCAGAGCCACTTCCACCTTCAGTGGCTCTAGAATTCTGTAAGACAGCAGCTGTCTATTACCTAAAACAAAAGTGGAAAATTTAAATGATACTTAAACTGGAGTCACTCTCTTCTGAAAGTGGAGGATGAGGAAACCAGACTCAATTTCTTTATCTGTAATATGAAAGAGTTGATTTAGATTAGTGGTATTCCATGGGCATAATCTGTCTTATAGTGTGTTGTGATTTGCCCATTGTATCAGGGTTCTCCAAAGAAATGGAACCAATCAGATATAGATGAAGATATGTCAATATCTATAGATACGTAAGAGGAAATTATTATGGGAATTGGCTCATGTGATTATGGAGGGAGAGAAGTCCCATCCTATGCCATATGCAAGCTGGAGAACCAGGGAAACTGGTGGTATAATTCAGCTGGAGTCCAAACGTCTGAGAACCAAGGAAGCTGATGGTATAACTTTCAGGCCAAGGCCGAAGGCCTGAGATTCTAGGAGGCCACTGGCATAAGTCTGAGTTTGAAGGCCCAAGAACCTGGAGTTCTGATGTCCAAGGGCTGGAGAAGATGGATGGCCCACCTCCAGCAGAGAGCATGAATTCACCTTTTCTCTTCCTTTTTGTTCTATTCTGGGTCTCGAAGGATTAAATGGTGCCCACTCATGTGGAGTGAGGTTGGCTCTTCCTCACTCAGTCCACTCATTCAAATACCAGTCTCCTCCAGAAACACCCTCACAGACACCGAAATAATGCTTTACCAGCGGCCTGGTATAATAGTCCATTCTTGCACTGCTATAAAGAAGTACCTGAAACTGGGTAATTTATAAAGAAAGAGGTTTAACTGATTCACAGTTCCGCAGGCTGTACAGGAAGCATAGCTGGAGGTCTCAGAAAACTTTCAATCATGGCAGAAGGTAAATCAAATGCACCTTACATGGCCAGAGGAGGAGTAAGAGAGAGAAGGGGGAGGTGCTACATACTTTAAAATAACCAGATCTCGTGAGAAGGAACACACTCTCATGTGTGCCGCAAGGGGGAAGTCCGCTGCCATGATCCAATCACCTCCCACCAGGTCCCTCCACCAACACTGGGGTGGAGACACAAATCCAAATCATATCACCTGGGTATCCCTTAACCCAGTAAGATCACATCTAAAATTAACCATCACACCTATAGAAAAAACTTTTAAAACATGAATTAGTTGCCGACATTTAAAAACCAGAAATTTCACAGAGAAACAACAGCTGGAGTGTAACTCCAGCAGAATCAAAGCTGGAACGGAGTCAGATTCCCTCTCTAGTGGGGCTGTGTTCTCTCCCAGTCTTCACTACTCCCTACCTTCTTTCGCTTTGTTTAGAGTCTTTGAGGCCCATGTGATCTGCTGGGGTGGCAGGCCTGCCTAACTCTCACTGTTCTGCCTGATTCCTGTGGGGACACTGGGATCTCTGAATTCAGTGACTAAAATCAATTCTAGCTGATTCTGGGGTATTTAAACAAGTCATTGCTGAAACCTTGCAGAGTATGCCTCTATCGTGATACTCAAAGTACCTACAAATGCTCTGAGGACATTGTTAAGATGCAGATTCTAATCCAGTAGGTCTGGTATGGGGCCTGAGAGGCTGTATTTCCATCAAGCCTCCCTGTGATGCTGATGTGCAGACCACATTTTGCAGCAAGGCCCCCTACTTGCCTCCAAATTCTCTTCCATTAGAGTTTTGGAGATTATAGTCAGCCAGGGAGTGTTTTAAAAATATAGCAACACCCAGTCTGCATGCCCAGAGATTTGAATTATTTAGTTTGGGGTGGGCCCAGGGATTGGTATTTTTTTTAATGTCTCAGATTATTCTAATGTGTCTTCAGGATTAAGAACCACTGCACTGGGCCGGGTGCGGTGGCTCATGCCGGTAATCCCAACACTTTGGGAGGAAGAGGCAGGTGGATCACAAGGTCAGGAGATCGAGACCATCCCAGCCAATATGGTGAAACCCCGTCTCTACTAAAAATACAAAAATTAGCTGGGCGTGGTGGTGTGTGCCTGTAATCCCAGCTACTCAGGAGGCTGAGGCAGGAGAATCGCCTGAACCAGGGAGTCAGAGGTTGCAGTGAGCCAAGATTGCACCATTACACTCCAGCCTGGTGACAGAGCGAAACTCCATCTCAAAGAAAAAAAAACAAAAAACAAAAACCACACACACACACACACACAAACAAACTACTGCACTAAGTGGCATTCATTCTCAATATCAAAGTTTAACTTCTAGGCTGAATCTTAGCTTTAATATAAAGACATTAAATTTGTGTTGTTTTCAAAGGATAGACCGTAGTGGTTACTGAGAGAGTTAGTGGGTGCAGAGGGGCCCCTTGGTACCTCAGTTGAGTCCCACTTTCCCAACTAAGTACCTTCAAGCTGCTGCTGCTCAGATTTCTGAGCCAGTTCTGTCACTTCATCAGCTGCCCTTGGCTTTGAACACCCAGGAAAAAAACCTGGTTACATCTCTCACGCCTTGGCTCACTGGCCTGAATTTCTCAACTTCAAAGTGAAAACCTTCTAACAAACTTTTAACACAAGCCTCCGTGTCTCTCTCCAAGGACTCCTGAGGTCTGGCACACCTTTTCAAGTTTATTCACTTCCACCTACATCCCTACAATAATCTAGGAGGGCTCAACAGAGGGACTGGAGGTCAGGAGCAACTACAAAGAGAAAACATCTAGATGAAGTCTATAAGAATAAAAAGAAGTCATTCTTTTAACTGAATAGGGTGAGGATGGCCACTCCTATATCTTAATAGACAAAGCCATATAAAAACAAGGAATTGTGTCTTTGCCCTTAGTTCCCAGTATGGCAATGTCCCATATTTGATACATGCTTGATAAATCCCTGTAAGTTTATTCATGGAGTGGAGTTCCTTCTGTGAGACTGCTTGTTCTGACCAAGTGAAATCAGGTGTGGAAGGAACTACGACTTAACTGCATTTAAGTGAGACTCCCTGAACCTGCTCACAGCCTGGGCCTGGCTGTCCCTATTTCTCCTCGGCTCTCTGAATGCACTTCTTTTAGTGCACTGAGGGAAAGGTACATGCATGACTGTTCCTTCTTGCCCCATCCCTTCTACACATACACGTATCTTTCCTCTTCCCTGGTTTCTAGGTTTGGGCTCCAACTCTTAGTTTGAAGACCATTCGTAAGCATACTTCGTTGAAAAATACAGTGAAAATTATTCCACACATAACATCACTTACACCTATCCACCTCACTTCCTGTAGGATATGGGGCTTTGTTTTCCAGAAACTGCCAAGAATCTACCACCTTGAACCTGTTGACAGGTAGTTGAGGAATGGGATCTTAGAGTCTGTAGGAAAGGAGTATGCCACTCCCTGGACCACTCTGGGCCCAGGACACACCCTCTACACTTCCCCCATGCCCCAAGGCCTTTCAGAAGCTGAGAAACAGCCGGAGGCTTGATAGCTGCCCTATTTAGAGAAAGGCTGGACTCTTCCCACCCCTATCTTCAGAGGAATGGAACTAGAACTTATTATGTCTTGGTGCCTATAAAAACAGGCACGTGACTTTTTTGGTCTCTTAGAACTACTGCCTCAGGGGTGGAGCCAAGATGGCTGAATAGGAACAGCTCTGGTCTACAGCTCCCAGAGTGAGCGACACAGAAGAAGGGTGATTGCTGCATTTCCATCTGACGTACTGGGTTCATCTCACTAGGGAGTGCCAGACAGTGGGTACAGGACAGTGGGTGCAGTGCACCCTGCACGAGCCAAAGCAGGGCGAGGCATTGCCTCACTCGAGAAGTGCAAGGGGTCAGGGAGTTCCCCTTCCTAGTCAAAGAAAGGGGTGACAGATGGCACCTTGAAAATCGGGTCACTTCCACTCTAATACTGTGCTTTTCCAACAGGCTTAAAAAATGGCACACCAGGAGATTATATCCCGCACCTGGCTCAGAGGGTCCTACACCCACGGAGTCTCACTGGTTGCTAGCACAGCAGTCTGAGATCAAACTGCAAGGTGGCAACAAGGCTAGGGGAGGGCCATTGCCCAGGCCTGATTATGTAAACAAAGCAGCCAGGAAGCTCGAACTGGGTGGAGCCCACCACAGCTCAAGGAGGCCTGCCTGCCTCTGTAGGCTCCACCTTTGGGGGCAGGGCACAGACAAACAAAAAGTCAGCAGTAACTTCTGCAGACTTAAATGTCCCTGTGTGACAGCTTTGAAGAGAGTAGTGGTTCTCCCAGCAGGCAGCTGGAGATCAGAGAACAGGCAGACTGCCTCCTCAAGTGGGTCCCTGACCCCCGAGCAGCCTAACTGGGAGGCACCCCCCAGTAGGGGCAGACTGACACCTCATATGGCCGGGTATTCCTCTGAGACAAAACTTCCAGAGGAATGATCAGGCAGCAGCATTTGTGGGTCACCAATATCCGCTATTCTACAGCCACTGCTGTTCTGCAGCCACCACTGCTGACACCCAGGCAGACAGGGTCTGGAGTGGACCTCTAGCAAACTCCAACAGACCTGCAGCTGAGGGTCCTGTCTGTTAGAAGGAAAACTAACAAACAGAAAGGACATCCACACCAAAAACCCATCTGTACATCACCATCATCAAACACCAAAAGTAGATAAAACCACAAAGATGGGGAAAAAACAGAGCAGAAAAACTGGAAACTCTAAAATGCAGAGTGCCTCTCTTCCTCCAAAGGAATGCAGCTCCTCACCAGCAACGGAACAAAGCTGGACGGAGAATGACTTTGACGAGTTGAGAAAGAAGGCTTCAGATGATCAAACTACTCCAAGCTACAGGAGGAAATTCAAACCAATGTCAAAGAAGTCAGAAACTTTGAAAAAAAATTAGACAAATGGATAACTAGAATAACCAATACAGAGAAGTGCTTAAAGGAGCTGATGGAGCTGAAAGCCAAGGCTCGAGAACTACGTGAAGAATGCAGAAGCCTCAGGAGCCGATGTGATCAACTGGAAGAAAGGGTATCAGTGATGGAAGATGAAATGAATGAAATGAAGCGAGAAGGGAAATTTAGAGAAAAAAGAATAAGAAGAAACGAACAAAGCCTCCAAGAAATATGGGACTATGTGAAAAGACCAAATCTACATTTGATTGCTGTACCTGAAAGTGACAGGCAGAATGCAACCAAGTTGGAAAACACTCTGCAGGATATTATCCAGGAGAACTTCCCCAATCTAGCAAGGCAGGCCAACATTCAGATTCAGGAAATACAGAGAATACCACAAAGACACTCCTCGAGAAGAGCAACTCTAAGACACATAATTGTCAGATTCACCAAAGTTGAAATGAAGGAAAAAATGTTAAGGGCGGCCAGAGAGAAAGGTCGGGTGACCCACAAAGGGAAGCCCATCAGACTAACAGCTGATCTCTCGGCAGAAACTCTACAAGCCAGAAGAGAGTGGGGCCAATATTCAACATTCTTAAAGAAAAGAATTTTCAACCCAGAATTTCATATCCAGCCAAACTAAGCTTCATAAGTGAAGGAGAAATAAAATATCTTACAGACAAGCAAATGCTGAGAGATTTTGTCACCACCAGGCCTGCCCTAAAAGAGCTCCTGAAGAAAGCACTAAATAGGGAAAGGAACGACCGGTACCAGCCACTGCAAAAACATGCCAAATTGTAAAGACCATCAAGGCTAGGAAGAAACTGCATCAACGAGCAAAATAACCAGCTAACATCATAATGACAGGACCAAATTCACACATAACAATATTAACTTTAAATGTAAATGGGCTAAATGCTCCAATTAAAAGACACAGACTGGCAAATTGGATAAAGAGTCAAGACCCATCAATGTGCTGTATTCAGGAAACACATCTGATGTGCAGAGACACACACATGCTCAAAATAAAGGGATGGAGGAAGATCTACCAAGCAAATGGAAAACAAAAAAAGGCAGGGGTTGCAATCCTACTCTCTGATAAAACAGACTTTAAACCAACAAAGATCAAAAGAGACAAAGAAGCCATTATATAATGGTAAAGGGATCAATTCAACAAGAAGAGCTAACTATCCTAAATATATATGCACCTAATACAGGAGCACCCAGATTCATAAAGCAAGTCCTTAGTGACCTACAAAGAGACTTAGACTCCCACACAATAATAATGGGAGACTTTAACACCCCACTGTCAACATTAGACACATTAATGAGACAGAAAGCTAACAAGGATATCCAGGAATTGAACTCAGCTCTGCACCAAGCAGACCTAATAGACATCTACAAAACTCTCCATCCCAAATCAACAGAATATACATTTTTTTCAGCACCACACCACATCTAGTCCAAAATTGACCACATAGTTGGAAGTAAAGCACTACTCTGCAAATATAAAAGAACAGAAATTATAACAAACTGTCTCTCAGACCACAGTGCAATCAAACTAGAACTCAGAATTAAGAAACTCACTCAAAACTGCTCAACTACATGGAAACTGAATAACCTGCTCCTGAATGACTACTGGGTACATAACGAAATTAAGGCAGAAATAAAGATGTTCTTTGAAACCAACGAGAACAAAGACACAACATACCAGAATCTCTGGGACACATTCAAAGCAGTGTGTAGAGGGAAATTTATAGCACTAAATGCCCACAAGAGAAAGCAAGAAAGATCCAAAATTGACACCTTAACATCACAATTAAAAGAACTAGAAAAGCAAGAGCAAACACATTCAAAAGCTAGGAGAAGGCAAGAAATAAGTAAAATCAGAGCAGAACGGAAGGAAATAGAGACACAAAAAAACCCTTCAAAAAATTAATGAATCCAGGAGCTGGTTTTTTTAAAAGATCAACAAAATTGATAGACTGCTAGCAAGACTAATAAAGAAGAAAAGAGAGAAGAATCAAATAGATGCAATAAAAAATGATAAAGGGGATATCACCACCGATCCCACAGAAACAGATACTACCATCAGAGAATACTATAAACACCTCTACACAAATAAACTAGGAAATCTAGAAGAAATGGATAAATTCCTTTACACATATACCCTCCCAAGACTAAACCAGGAAGAAGTTGAATCTCTGACTAGACCAATAACAGGCTCTGAAATTGTGGCAATAATCAATAGCTTACCAACCAAAAAAAGTCCAGGACCAGATGGATTCGCAGATGAATTCTACCAGAGGTACAAGGAGGAGCTGGTTCCACTCGTTCTGAAATTATCCAATCAGTAGAAAAAGAGGGGATCCTCCATAACTCATTTTATGAGGCCAGCATCATCCTGATACCAAAGCCTGGCAGAGACACAACCAAAAAAGAGAATTTTATACCAATATTCTTGATGAACATTGATGCAAAAATCCTCAATAAAATACTGGCAAACCAAATCCAGCAGCACATAAAAAAGCTTATCCACCATGATCAAGTGGGCTTCATCCCTGGGACGCAAGGCTGGTTCAACATATGCAAATCAATAAATGTAATCCAGCATATAAACAGAAGCAAAGACAAAAACCACGTGATTATCTCCATAGATGCAGAAAAGGCCTTTGACAAAATTCAACAACGCTTCATGTTAAAAACTCTCAATAAATTAAGCATTGATGGGACATATCTCAAAATAATAAGAGCTATCTATGACAAACCCACAGCCAATATCATACTGAATGGGCAAAAACTGGAAGCATTCTCTTTGAAAACTGGCACAAGACAGGGATGCCCTCTCTCACCACTCCTATTCAACATAGTGTTGGAAGTTCTGGCCAGGGCAATTAGGCAGGAGAAGGAAATAAAGGGTATTCAATTAGGAAAAGAGGAAGTCAAATTGTCCCTGTTTGCAGATGACATGATTGTGTATCTAGAACACCCCATTGTCTCAGCCCAAAATCTCCTTAAGCTGATAAGCAACTTCAGCAAAGTCTCAGGATACAAAATCAATGTACAAAAATCACAAGCATTCTTATACACCAATCACAGACAGAGAGCCAAATCATGAGTGAACTCCCATTCACTATTGCTTCAAAGAGAATAAAATACCTAGGAATCCAACTTACAAGGGATGTGAAGGATCTCTTCAAGGAGAACTACAAACCACTGCTCAATGAAATAAAAGAGGATACAAACAAATGGAAGAACATTCCATGCTCATGGGTTGGAAGAATCAATATTGTGAAAATGGCCATACTGCCCAAGGTAATTTATAGATTCAATGCCATCCCCATCAAGCTACCAATGACTTTCTTCACAGAATTGGAAAAAACTACTTCAAAGTTCATATGGAACCAAAAAAGAGCCTGCATCACCAAGTCAATCCTAAGCCAAAAGAACAAAGCTGGAGGCATCACACTACCTGACTTCAAACTATACTACAAGGCTACAGTAACCAAAACAGCATGGTACTGGTACCAAAACAGACATATAGATCAATGGAACAGAACAGAGCCCTCAGAAATAATGCCACATATCTACAACTATCTGATCTTTGACAAATCTGACAAAAACAAGAAATGATAAGGATTCCCTATTTAATAAATGGTGCTGGGAAAACTGGCTAGCCATATATAGAAAGCTGAAACTGGATCCCTTCCTTACACCTTATACAAAAATTAATTCAAGATGGAGTAAAGACTTACATGTTAGACCTAGAACCATAAAAACCCTAGAAGAAAACCTAGGCATTACCATTCAGGACATAGGCATGGGCAAGGACTTCATGTCTAAAACACCAAAAGCAATGGCAACAAAAGCCAAAATTGACAAATGGGATCTAATTAAACTAAAGAGCTTCTGCACAGCAAAAGAAACTACCATCAGAGTGAACAGGCAACCTACAAAATGGGAGAAAATTTTTGCAATCTACTCATCTGACAAAGGGCTAACATGCAGAATCTACAATGAACTCAAACAAATTTACAAGAAAAAAACAAACAACCCCATCAACAAGTGGGCGATAGATATGAACAGACATTTCTCAAAAGAAGACATTTCTGCAGCCAAAAAAACACATGAAAAAATGCTCATCATCACTGGCCATCAGAGAAATGCAAATCAAAGTCACAATGAGATACCATCTCACACCAGTTAGAATGGCAATCATTAAAAAGTCAGGAAACAACAGGTGCTGGAGAGGATGTGGAGAAATAGGAACACTTTTACACTGTTGGTGGGACTGTAAACTAGTTCAACCATTGTGGAAGTCAGTGTGGCGATTCCTCAGGGATCTAGAACTAGAAATACCTTTTGACCCAGCCATCCCATTACTGGGTATATACTCAAAGGACTATAAATCATGCTGCTATAAAGACACATGCACACGTATGTTTATTGCGGTACTATTCACAATAGCAAAGACTTGGAAACAACCCAAATGTCCAACAATGATAGACTGGATTAAGAATATGTGGTACATATATACCATGGAATACTATGCAGCCATAAGAAATGATGAGTTCATGTCCTTTGTAGGGACATGGATGAAACTGGAAACCATCATTCTCAGTAAACTATCGCAAGAACAAGAAACCAAACACTGCATGTTCTCACTCATAGGTTGGAATTGAACAGTGAGAACACATGGACACAGGAAGGGGAACATCACACTCCGGGGACTGTTGTGGGGTGGGGGGAGGGGGGAGGGACAGCATTAGGAGATATACCTAATGCTAAATGACGAGTTAATGGGTGCAGCACACCAACATGGCACATGGATACATATGTAACAAACCTGCACATTGTGCACATGTACCCTAAAACTTAAAGTATAATAATAATAAAATAAAAATTAAAAAAATTAAATAAATCTTGAAATCTAAAAAAAAACAAAAAAACACTACTGCCTGTTTCCTGATGAAGAAAAGAGGGCAAGATGACTTGGCTCAGTGGGGGAGTTTGCTCTCTCCTCTGAAAGTTTTGTAATATTTCTCTTCCCTCATTTTGTTGTCCAAAATCTTCCATCTCCCAGCTACAATGTTATTATAGAATTCATAAGGCCTGTCTGCTGAGAGAAGTTTAAAAGAATACTCATGTAGAAAGTCCAATAAATGTTTAATAAGCATTGCCACAAGCTAGGAATGGACACTGGAGACAAAGTGGTGAATAAGGTGGCACGGCCCTTGCCCTCTCCCAGCTTACAGTTTAGGGAGGACTAATTTGCATTATTTAGTATACCAGAGCCCATGCAACTGAAGACAATATTGCTTGGAGTGGAATTGAGCAAGAGGCTTCAACTCATTTACAATTATATAGATTTTAACTTTCTGCTTTGACGTTTTCAATTCTCCCTGCCAGTCTTTATACTAAGATTTACTTCTTTCTTCTTGGGATCTTAATTTTGATTCATCAATTAGTCAGCCAGAGTACATCCTCAAATAATTTTTTCAAGATGAAATACATATGAGGTATATTTTTGAAATCTTTGTCTAGAAATGTACTTCTGTTGCCTTAACAGATGAAAAACAATGTGTATAATATTCTTAGTTTATAAATTTTCCCTTCAACATCTTGTAAACACAGCACCATTATTTTTCTGGCATTTACAGTTGCATAAACAAGTTGAAAGTTTGTCTGATTTGTTCATTTGTGGTTAGATTTTTCTGGCTAGATGCATGCAGATTTATTCACTTATCCTTGTAATTCAAGGTTTTGCTAGTTGTTTTTTTTTTTTTTTTTAGAATATTCTTTGGCTGAACCAAGGGGCCCTTCTCATCTATGAATCCAGGAACTTTTTTCTTCCTTGAAAAGTTGTCTTTTTCATCATGATTATCACTTCTGTTCTAACTACTGTAGTTTCTACACTTAACCTTAGCCCAAAGGCTGAGAAGCAATTAACTAACTACGCTAGGGTTTTTTTAATAAAAGAAATCTGCAGTTCTTGGTTGGCTCTCTGTATCCTTTGAATAATACTTTCTTACCCACCATTTCTTTATTCATTTTAACCTATTTCTTTTCCCCTGCTTTTCACTATCTTCTGGAACAACTTCTAGGCTTATCCTCCACATTACTGATTTAAATTCTACCCTGTTAGTACTGCTGTTTATGACTCTGATGCAGATTTAAATTGTGCTACTCCAAGTATTGCTTCCTTGCAGTCCTGTTTTACCACTCCCACTTCCCTTTCTTCTCAACATTTTCATTTTTATGTTGTATCATGTGGTATAGTTGTTGTATTGTTAGCCCTTCACTTCACAATGTTCCCACCTATGGCTTTGTTTCTGTTTCATTAAGGTCATGTATTATTGAGGATGCTATTTTCTAAAAATGTATTTAACTATTTTCTAAAAAATTTATCCTTCCAATAAGTCATTTCTATTATTACACAGTCCCTCTAAGTTGTAGTTCTAAAGGTATCAGAATTATCTGGGGAATGCGTGAGATTGATTTCTGGCCCCCTCCTGAGAGATACTGAGATTCAGCAGGCTACGCTGGCACAGACGGTGCCCAGAACTCAAGCAGTTCCATGGTCCACTGGATTGCAGGTTCCGTTACCTTAGGTCTACGAGACAGATGTGCATAGCATATAGCACAATTCCTGGTTACTCACAGGCAAGCATTACATTGGCTCTGCTGGAAAGACGTATAATTTTTCTCCCCTACTTTCAAGCCTTGATCTTTGACATGCTAAACCAATCAAATACATTAAAAACTCAGATCCCCTGCAAGCATACTACCAGAGATTTTTGTCTCTGCCCTTGTCTACAGTGCTTCATGTGAGGAACCTAAATCAGCAATGCTCTACCACTGTCAGTCCCCAGCTGGGCTCTACCTGAACAAGCATATGTTGAGGTGGAGGAGGCAGCCAGGAGTTCCATGCTCAGCAGGTTACCTCCATCTTGTGTCTCTGAACAAAGCAGAAAAAGAAAGCAGAGAACAGTGTGTGAGATCTTCCACCCCATCTCAGGTGAGTGAATAGAGCTGCCTTATGTTACAAAAGGAAGTGCAGCTAATTTGTGGATATTTTGCTAGATTATTCCCTCCCTTCAATTTGGATCCAGCAGCTATATTAAAAATGCCTCTTTATCAAGTTGGAAGCTAAGAGAGGTAGCTTCCATCAGTTGCTACTAGATAGGTAGCACATTCCATAGTAAAGGAAACTTATCAAGAATAATCCAAAATGGAATATAAGATGCTTTGGAAAGGGGGAAAAAGGGAGGGTAAGAAAATGGACTCTTCTTACCCAGTTGTTCTCACAATTGTGCTCCAATATCCAGGTGGTTTCAGATCATTCCTTTTACTTGCCTTTCTTTTCCTTTCGTCTTGTATATTACAATGGAGCTTTCTCTTATTTCTCCTCCTCCCTTTCCAACCAGACTGTCCCTGGAAGGAAATTTCATGCTCTACTTCCTCTAGTCCGAGAACCTCAGAGCCCTTTGTAAGACTCTATCTTTGCCCCAGGGAACTTACTTAAACCTGCCTCAGCAGCAAGTGCCTTTCCTCGGGTAGATGCAAATACTGCTGCTTTCTATCAAGTTCCTTTCTACCCACACACTTTTCCAATTACCTCCCCGAGCCTCCTTCTCTCCCCCATGCCGCCTGGCTCCTTACACAGCTGTCATCACTTAGGTATATATTTTGTGCTTATCTGACTTATGTTATTGTGTGTTTCCATTATATCTGTCCTATTTCCAGTTATATTGCACACTCATTTGGTCTTCCATCTCCTTTGTCACTTCTCACAGTCTGTTGTGTGTGCCCACACATGGAGGTCCCTCAGATTGAGATGATTACATATTTCCTTTTGCACACACACCCCCAACTATAATGACAGGTCTTTTTCTTCTGCAGTTTCTCTGTTTCTTAACCATTTCTAATTTCCCTGGTACTAGAAGTCAGAAAACCTTTGTTCTTCTCCATTTGTTTCTACTACCCTGTAACTTTATTCGAGTCATTTAACATTGGTGAGATGTGGACTCTAACGTACCTTTGCAGGGTGGGGTGGGGGGTGGGGTGAGGATTATAATGGCTTCCCCTTAGGGTTTCTGGTTGCTACTGCTACTGAGTTCCCACTGGGTTCCTAGGTCAGCTGAGGTTTCAGAACTCCTGATCAGCAATTTTTTTTTGTTGTTTGACATTCCCCTGTTTCTGCGTCACTAGAGTACATATTGACTGAGATGTCTTCCTGCCTTCACAACAGGTGAGCATACCTCTTCAAATAGGAAGCCCTTGGCCTTATAAAAGTCATAAGGAACATTGTCTGCAGGGTGTCTGAGGTCTCTGGAGGCCAGTAATACCTCTTCTGAGCACACTGGTTTAAAGGGCAGGATGGGAAAGGACATCCTGAATGATACAGGCAAAGTCTTTCCATATGGGGAGGAGAAATACAGCCCATGGTTCAAGCTCCCACTTATATCCCCTGCCCAGAACCAAACCATTCCCAAATTCTCAAATTGGTTATAGTACTAAACCCCCAGTGCAGTCATACAATATCTTCTATGGCTGCTATTTCATTGCGAAATATTGTGTACTTAGCCTTTATCCTAGGGTAGCTCAGTGGTGTCAAATTCCTTCCAGTAATAGCATTGGCTTTTCCAGTGCCTGATTCCAAATGAATCATATATGGTCTTATTTCTGAAATTGACATCAACTGATGTTAGGCCCAAGGTTTATATAATAGCTAAGATGTTTATGGACACTATCCCAATATAACCTTCTCTCAAGCCACAGTGTCCTCTCCAATGAGGGTTGAGTTGCAATTCTAGGTGTCTACTGCTGGCTGGAGCCTCACTCAGTTTCTAGACATTCAAATCTAAGTCTTGGCATACTACGTGGTACAAAGTAGGTCCTCAAAAATATCTGTGGAGTAAAGGAATACATAAGCCCCAAGAGGAATCTTGATGAAAACTTATTTTCTAATTTCAGTGTGAAGTATATGGAAAGACTGGTTCTCTCCTCCAGATAGCAAGTGATTAAGAACAGCCAATTCCCTCATTCTCAAGTGTGACTTGGGCTGGAATACAGAGAGGGTTCCAACTTGCAAAGCAGTCTTGTTAACTCGATTCTCCCATTGCAGTTTCCTTTGGTGCCAGCTCCAATTGGCAGTTCCTGGAAGTTCCCAGCAACAGCATCTCCTGATGGTGGTAATTACTATTGGCTGTTCTGGGAATGGCAGCCACTCCTATAAAATCTTCAGTGTCTGTTATGTCCCTGAAGATGCACCATGCAACATTTTCAGCACCATTCCTACAGAGCAGTCCAAAGCTGGAGCACTGCTCTTCGAGCAACTTCCATTTGTGATTGCTCCAAGGCCTCAGCTGCCTTGCTGCTCAAAGTGTGGTCCATGGATTGGAAGCACTGGAATCACTTGAGAGATTGTTAGAAATGCAGGACCTTGGACTACACCCTAGACCTACTGAAACAGAATCTGCATTTAAACAAGATCCCAGGTGTTTCCTATGCACATTAAAGTTCAAGAAACATTTCCCCACTACAGTTCTAATTCAATAGGTCTAGGTCTAGGTTGGGGCCCCAAATTCTGCATTTTTGAACAAGGTCCTAAGTGTTGATGCAGCTAGTCCAGGGACCACCCTTCAAGTAGCAGAGCTTTAGATTCATTAGGGAAGAAAGAGTATGTAAATTCCCCACTCACCACCATCACCACCATCATCACCATCACCTGTGGCTGCTCCCAAAGGCAAGGGACTAATGACCAGTGCTTCCCTTAGCCTACCAGGACACTGTTTTTCAGTCCCAGCTGCACACCAGACAGAATCACCTGGGCAGTTTTTAACAAGACTGACTCCTTGGACCATCACCAGAGTGTCTGGTTTGAATGATGTGTGAAGGAACCCAAATATTGGAATTCTTCAGCAATTCTTCAGGTGATTCTAATGGATGGAAAACTACTGGCCTTGGGTGAGCTCTTAAAATTAGTAAGGGTGCTCTCTGCTTCCCCCTTCCACCAAATTCTCTTACCTCTCTTGCAGGTCTAATCTCTTGTATCTGAAAGATTTTAGCTAAATTCCTAATTCTGCTTCAAGTGCAGCAAGAACACTTGTGTAAATCAATTTCTACCAGTGCCTGGGTAGTATTCTAAGAAAACTCTAACAATGACTTGATGGTGCACTAGACAGATGATTCCCTTTCACAAGCTTCATGAAACTAATTCTGTAAAGTGCCACTCTTTAAACAACTCCAGGAGAAACCCTCGGTCTTCCTGTTTCACACGTTGAGAGGAATTTCCTAAGAGAAAAACATGAGATTCAGCTTTCCTGTATCCTTGAGTTTCATCCTCCATCTCCAAGCTGGTTTATCAATTTTTTCTCACATCACTTCATTATATTTTATATCCTTGTGGTCTCCTCAGGGAATTCCCGCAGGAGTTCCCTGGCTCCTCTCTTCATTCCTGAGGGCAGTGCTGGAGTTAGAGGGTGACAATTAATTACTTCCCTGCTTTTCTGCTCCAAGACCCAAAGCAGTTGACAGGTAGACAAGGGAGGCTGGGGCTGTAAGCTGGGGCCAAGAATGTCTGCTCTATTGCTGATAAAGCTAGATGAAGAGCCCCAGTCTGCACCTAAGATTTCTCACACAGCCCTATTTAACATTTCCCAACGAAATTGCAGGCTCTTCCTTTGCCAAGACGAAGTCCAGTCCCAGGAAACCTCCAGAGACAGAGAAACCTTGCTTCCTGGAAAGTGAGAATGGAAGGGGTTGAACTGCACGTGTCCATTTCTCCATCCCAAACTCACCAATCAGAGAAGCAGGACGAGCAGAAAGGACGTCATCTTCCCAACACACAAAGAGGTGGCGGCAAAATGTCCCGCTGTAGGGCCAAGAGGGGAACTCCAGGAGCGAGACTTACCACCAGGAGGTGGCCATCTTGCTCAGTGCTCCTCGGAAAGCAGGTGGCTGAGCTGCAAATCCTGATTGGCCCTCAGAGATCCGGCAATGAAACAGCCAGCCAATCAGTCTCTCCCCTCAGTGCCACGGCCAAGCCCCTGTGAGGTCGCCCTGAGAGCACCATGAGTCCACTGTCCAGCCTGACAGTGGTTATCAGATGTGATGCACTTAGGGAGGGTTCCTATTTGCAGTAGAAATGTGGAGTGTTTTAAAAGAAATATATTTCTCTGGCACTTACACTCGGCCAATGGCATTCTGTGTGGGCCAATGAAAAGCTGCTGTAATTGAAAGAAGAAGTGCTAGGTGCCAAGCAGTTTTCCAGTAAAATGACTTAACAAGGCGTGGGTTTGTGGTGGGGGGGGATACGCATGGGGAGGGGACGGGGGGCAGAATACAATAAGGACCAGAAGAAGGGACAGACTTTTAAGAAGTCACTGGAAAAGATTGTCTAGCCTAATTTCAGAGAAACAGTAAGAGTCCGAGGCCCTCTCTGCTTTGCTAACTGGAACTGTGGCTGAGGGGAGGAAGGGAGGGAGGGAGACTGGTGCCCACAGAGCGGGGAGGGCTTGAGGTTCACAGTGGATGTATTGCTGACATTAAGCCAAGACCCAGCTAATTGCCTGTGATTGTTTTCTCTTTTCACATTTACTCATCTAAGCTGGGGATGTCTCCCAGGCACCACAGATATAATTAAAGTTGGGTTTCTGTCTGTCTCAGACTTGGGCTCCTCTTTAAAAAGTTAGCAGAAATATAGAAATCTTTGGTTTTAAAAATATTCAAATGATTTTCTAGAAGCATCCTCAAAGTCAATAGATGTAAGTTTCATAGCAACTTATTTCCTAAAAATGAAAACAAAGTGGAAAGTCAGGACCATGAGGGGTGCAGAAAAATGGAAGCTAAGTAACTGTTCTATATAATTAATTGCAGAAGGTATGGCTGTTCTCATTACCAAGTAGTCCTGAAGCCCCTTTAAGCTAATTAATGCAGCTAGAAGCAGTCAGGGATGTAGTAAGGGAAGTGAGATCTGCCTGATCCATTGCTATAAACAGGCCCTGTGTTAGGACTTACATGTTTGTTTTCTTTTCTTTTATTCCTCTGAACAAAAATACTTAAACTGTAAGTGGGGACTTTTCACAGCACAAAACTTGCGTCATATGTTTAAAAGCTGTGGCAAAGTCATCTTTCAGCAGAAGTTGTGTAGCCTTAAACAAATCATGCCCTGGTGTGCATCCTTCAGTAGAGGGATGGTTCTCAGGTTTGCCACATGGTGCATGCAGTCAGTCTCATGACTCATTTTGGACTTGGCACTGGGAAGGGTTCAGAAAGGTGCAGAACATGCAAATGGCTTTGAGGATGAGTGCTCACTCCCCAATAAGGGGATATCCCCACCTGCATACAAATAGTCCAGGCCACTGTTTTCCAAACGTAACGAACCTACAATGCTGTCCCCTATAGAAACTTCTGGATGCTCAGCAGTTCACCTCCTGGTTTAGTCCAAAACATTGTGTCCAAAACATAATCTCTTTTTCAAGGACATTTAAGAAAATGCATTTTAAGCTTCACATTGGTCTCTTGATTTGTAATGACTTTCTCAAATATGTTTGAGAGGAGATGAAAGGAATTTTAAACTAGGTGGATTTCACAAAGTGAATTGGCTTCATCTGTGTACTCATGAAACCGAACCATGAGCTTGAAAACATCCTAAATGTCAACCAAAACACCACTGCAGATATGGAAGATCAACTGCAGATATGGAAACCCACATGGGCATACAACCTATTCTTGAACAGGCCTGAAATAGCTCAACTTCACGGAGTGCTTCAAAGCACTGCTGCAATCTTCTAAAAGTCTTTTGGTTAAGTAACAATGCTAAAGAAAAATAGAATTTTCCATGAACAGAAAAATAATATTCAAGTTTATATCAGAGCAGGAATCCGCTTTTCTTTTCTGTGAATAACATTTGGGCCTGAAGCCAATAAATGTACCATTTGAGTCCTGGTTTACACACACACACACACACACACACACACACACACACACACACACACAACACACACACACACACACACACACACACACACACACACACACACACACGGGGGAGGGTTTCTTACCCTGAGTATGAATCCCACTGGTTTGTCTTCAGAATGCAAACTGTAGGTCTAAGAAGTCATATGGTTTAATTTCAAGAACCTACTCAGGGTTGGGTTGGGATGTAATGTACATGTTTCCCTAATCCTGTTTGGTTTTGCTAATATATATAATGATATCTTTAAGCTTCTGCCTAAGCTATGCCCACCGCTGGGGGTCCAGTGAACAGCTAGGGCAGCCTAACGAAGCCAGCGTGCATAAGAACTGTGGACCCTATTGGATGAGTGAAGGGATCAAGGATCAGGGAGAGTTTGCCTCAGTCAGAAAAATCCTAGTTGTAGAATGGGAAGGAGGAATGTTGGACCGCCCTCTGCTTTTATTTTATGACATTCCCCAACTGGACTCAGGTCTCACTTCTGGAGAAAATTGGCTGATGGTTAAACACTGAAAGAGCTCTATATGGTGGGCATTTGTTGCTTTGTTTGCCCGGAACAGCACTGTCATCTTTTTAGTAGGATTCTGATGGAGCTGCCAACCATAGTTCCTCATGCTTTGGCCACAGTGAATGGTCCAGTGATGGGCATATGACCCAACCATAGTCAATAGGCTCTTCCCTAAGATATTCCCATTAAGAGCCCTCTGATTTTTGTGGTTCTGAAGCTTTGAGGATGTAGGCCCAGGACTGGTGTTAGTGTTGAAGCTTCCAGCTTCACAGGGACAAGTCTAAGGGAATAAGTTTAACACAGAGAAACAGAGACAAAAACAACAACAACAACAACAACAAAGAAAATGAAGAGAGAAGGAGTGAATTCTCTATAACACTTGAGATTCTGAATCCAGTGGCTGCTGAGACACTCTACCCACTGCCTTTTCCCTACTTTGGTTATATCAATCGATAAATAGCCTTCCCTTTGGTTAATTTAGGTTTCTAAATTTAAAATTGGGTTTCTCTGCCCCTCTATAAAATATTGAGAACACAAACTGTGCCGTTTGGGAGCTTCTCTAACAGAGGATTCACAAAAGCCTCCTTGCCTTGGACTCTTGTAAAACTTATGCTTTTCTGAGAATAAAAGAGGGTGCTATTAACAATTAACAATTATATCAGGACAACGGGCCTAAGCTAGAGATATATGGCCACCCTTAGTAAAGGATCAAACTTGGCTTGTTGCTGTCATTGTTGCCCAGCAGAATAGTGGCAAAGACTGTAATACCTGGTGGGGAACTGAAGTATCTGGTAAGAGACGGTGAACTCAGCTGGAGTGAACTATTCATGAGCTTGGAAGAACACTGAAGAAAACTCTTGGTCTGGCCGGGCACCGTGCCTCGTGTCTGTAATTCTAGCACTTTGGGAGGCCAAGACAGGAGGATTGCTTGAGCCCAAGAGTTCAAGACCAGCATGGGCAATGTGGCAAAAAAAAAAAAAAAGCCAGGCCTGGTGGCATGGGCCTATAGTTGTAGCTACTCAGGAGGCTGAGATGGGAAGATCACTTAAGCCCATGAGGCAGAGGTTGCAGTGAGCTAAGATCATGCCACTGCACTCCAACCTGGGGGACAGAGTGAGACCCTGTCTCAAAAAAATAAATGAAAATAAAATAAAATAAAACCTATGGTGGCATTTGTGTGAAGTTTGAGGTCCCCTATTATTCTGGTGTTATGAGCATGACATGATTATTTGTGCCCATAGCTGACAAGACCTAGGGACATTCAAGTTACAAAGAGTAAACCCAGAAAACTATGGCTCATTTTCTTTTGAAAGCTCAGCATGTGGACCATGCTTCTCTGAAAAAGTATCTCTGATGCCCAGGGTAAGCCCCCAGCACCCACATTTATAGATTGTGACAAGTGCCCTTCGTTTATAGTTCATTAGGCCACTGTAGACCCTGATTCAGGTTCCTTCTCCCAAGAACTAGGACTAATTAATAGCTAATTAATCTTCATGTGACTGGGAAGACAGTATGTTGATCTAGGAGCCTTGGAGCAATGACATTCTGCAATGTGACCAGAGAACCAGAGAAAGCTGGCCTGCAGAGAGAGAGAAAAGGAAAGAGAGACGTTCTGAGAGCAGCAGAGACCAGAGGCCGACTTCGCTCCTGGGTTGCTGACAAGCTATTCTTGCTCTTGGGCTCCATGAGATACCCCTTATCCTTATACCACCCCCCACGTTTTGCTTAAGCTAGCTCAGATTGATTTATATTTCTTTCATCCAAAAGTATCTGAACTGATACCAGGAACTATCTTCTTGATGATGTTAGAGCTCATCTATTCCCTCCACAGTTTACAGGCCAATTTCCCCTCTGCATGTAACTTTCAAATTGAAATATAGGATTTGTTCCTTCTCTAATTAGACCAAAACATTAAAGGAAAAATACCCCCCCAAAAATAAAAAAAAAAGTCAACATGGCCTCCATACTTTGAAGTCACATGGGATCCACATGGACTTAAACAAGAGACAAAAAGATAAATTCAGGGATGCCTCCTTCCCATGCAGTATTTCATAACATGGTACCAGCCTACAAAATCAAGACATCAAGAATGATTTGGCTAACTTGCTCATTCAATTTTTCCTAAAATAGACAAGTGCTGAAATACAAAGATTCATGAGATTCTAGCTGAAACACATACAAAGCTGATCTTAGGAAAACTTGGGAAATAAATGAAATTTGTTAATGTTTTCCCCAACTCCACTTTTTGTGTTTTTCTCCCAATCAAGCCTTCACATTTCCCTACCCACTTGCCCCAGAAGGAAGCCATCTGACAAACTAAATTATAGTGAAGTGTTAGTGGCAATTTGTTACTCCTAGTAGGTGTATTTGCATTTTTTAAAAAAACTAGAAAGAGAAATTCAAAACCAAAGAAATGATTATCTAATGTTGGCTTTTTGCTCCAATGCAAACTGGAAAGGAGCTATTTTGTGGCATGTCTAATTGCTCTGAAAACTTCTCTACTTGCATATAAAGCCAGCAGTGACTTTGGTAAATAAGGTGAACACAAAATAGAATGAAAAAAATTGGTAGCTAATCTTAAGGAATTGTACCTTTTATTTCCTTTTTGGAGGCCCAAATTCCAAGCCAGAAGCTGGGAATGTAATGAATGATTGGAAAGCACACCATAGGCTAGGGTGGACAACAACCTTTGGTACCTGTGTGTGTATGTGTGTGTGTGTGTGTGTGTTAGAGTTGGCTAAAGGGGCATCTGAGTTGGGGCCAGAGGGAACAGAGGAGACACACATCTCATCAAAGGCATAAGCTCCTAGATCAGAAAACCATGTCACCGAGAGCCAGTTAGGAAAAAGAAACCAGTCCCACAATTGCTCTGCAAGTCTTGACTCTTTCTTCTGTAGCATAAAAGAGACGGGCTCTTCTGTGAGAAGATCAGAGCCTTTCAGCCTGGGTGGGCAGCCAGCAAACCGCTGTCCCTCCTCCACTGCCAGGCTGTCTCACAGAAGTGACCAAGAGGCATTTAACGAGCCATCGCCACCACAGGGAAGAGAGCCAGAGATGCCGGCCTGCCTTTAATGTAGGCATGAGGATGGGAGCCCTGACCAGTTCCAGGAAAATGACACTGACTAAAGAACAGTGGAACCTCACCCCACATGAAGGGAAGTGCTAGAGGCTCCAGAAAGGCCCATGTGGGGATGGAGGGTGTTTGAGCTGAGTGCTTGCATTTGTCTGTTATGGTAAGGACCCAGTGTAGCATCAGATTAGAAGTGAAAAGTCCATGTTTTACTTACACTTGGGACCAGGGTAAGGCCTGCTGTTTGTTCCCTGCTCTGTGGGACTGACCTTGGAGAAAGGTTACATGCTACAACTAATTGCTATGGGTGGGTGATGTGGAAAGAATGTAGGAATATCAAAAATGAATCCAAGAGTGGAAGCCTAAGGCCTGAAGTTTATGCCCAGGGCACTTCAAAATTACCCTCAGACAATATAAAACTGTGCAGTTGTTATAGAAAACAGCATGGAGATTCCTCACAATATTAAAAATAGAATTACCCTATGATCCAGCAATCTCACTTCCAGTGTATATCCAAAAGAATCAAAAGCAAGATCTCAAAGAGAAGTTTACACATCCATGTTCATTGCAGCATTATTCACAATAGCCAAGAGGTGAAAACAACCTACATCTCCACAGACAGTTGAATGAATGAACCAAATGTGTTATATACACACAATGAAATGGTTTTTAGCCTTACAAACAAAGGAAATCCTGTCACATGTTACAACATGGACAAACATTGATGACATTACGCTAAGGGAAATAGGCCAATAACAAGAAGACAAATCCTGTGTGATTACATTTATACGGGGTATCTAAAGTAGTTAAACTCATGGAAACAGAAAGTAGAATGGTAAGTGTCAGGGGCTGCAGGGAGAGGGAAATAGGCAGTGGTTCAGAGAATATAGAGTTTCAGTTTTGCAAGATGAAAAAGTTCTAGAGGTCCAATGTGCAACAATGTGATTATAGCTGACACTGAACTATGCTTAAAAATAGTTAAGGTGGTAAATTTTATGTTTTGCATTTTTACCACAAATAAAAACAAAAGCCAAAATCCAAACAGGTGATTTATGAGGAGCAAAGAAAGTTTCCTTTTTCGGTGAGGAGAGCTGGAGTGGGACCACCCGGAAGTATTTTCCCCAGGAGTAGGGAGGGTGGAAAGGGTCAGCAGGTGTCAACCTGATGTGGGAAATGTGGCACATTTAGCAAAACCAGGGCTGACTCTGGGGTGGTTTTTGTTTCAGGAGCAGCACTAGAAGGCGCCCCATTCTTGGGCCTCCTCCTTCACTCACTGGGAAGTAAACAGAGATGGGAGGCTCCCTGTTCTGGGAAAAAGCTAATCAAATGATCCAACTGCTCCTCATCTGCAACCCCGAGAGAGGTACCAGGAAATACAGTTTTGGCTGAGAGAAGGGTAGCCATGAATAAGGGAGGCTGTCATGGAAAACTGCTCCCCCACCTCCCAGCTCTATCCAGGCCTTAGCCTCTGCACGCTGCCCCAGAGCAGGTATCAGCCAGGGGCTGGCGCTAGACCAGCTCCTGGAGCAGTCATCCAGCCTCCCGCCTCTGCACTTTGGAAAAGAAACTGTCCTCTATCCCCATCCCATTATTTAGTGTTTGGGAAGGACCCAAAGTTAGCTAGGAGGCTGTGGCTGCGAGTCACTCACTGCAAAGGTGGGTTGTAGTGTTAAGAGAACAGTTACGAAGCTTGTAAATCCAAACCCCCATGAATAGTTTTCTGGAGTATTCCCCAGTGTCACTCTTGGCTGAGACTAGGGGAGGAACAGGGGCTGCAGAGAGATGATACACTTCTCTCTCACTGGGAAGCAGTGTTCCTGTGACCCTGTTTCAATCTTTGGTAATGAACCATTTCAGAACAACTGAAGTCACTGGAGTCACTAATAATTACATAAATTTTATTTTCCTTTTTCACTTAAAATGCTTCTTCATCCACAAGGGCCCATTTTTAGTAACACACTGAATCCTGCCAACATCCTGGGGCTGATTTGATCTTTACACTTCTAGGAATGTCCAAGGACGTTGGGGGTTCAGGCTGCCAAGATGGATGTGAACATGTGTGACCAGCAAGGAGCTTCTAAGGTCTGAAGATTGAGAAGGTCAAGGGTCAATCTCTCCTAAGCTCCAAAGAGTTAGTGGTCTCCTCTCGGGTCCTTTCCTCTGAGTTCTTCTCCAACCTTTTGAAAACAAGATCCCCATTTCACCTCAGCCACAAGGTGATCCAGTGCCAGGATTGGTTTTAGACACTCTAACCAGTCCCCAGGGCCACATCAATGCACTGTCCAAGAAGGCAAGCATTTGGAACGCCAAAACCCCCCAGAGATGGCAACAGGATTCTGTGATGATGTGGTTTATGGAGTCGCATTTTTAAAAATCCGGCATACTTACAATGAAAGATGCTGTGGAAAAATCACTGGACTTACCCCAACTCCTTTGCTATTTATTGCCTCGGATGGCACTAAGGTTATATCAGAACACAGCTGTAAAGAAGCCGGAAGAGGCTTCGGAACAACTAAAACACATTTTCCCCCAAAGTGAATCTCTAGTTAACCCTATATACAACATAAGCAATGTACCTCTTGCATAGTATTCTTTAAATATTGAGACAAGATTAGCAAACAATAGCAATTTCATGCCCTGAATTGAGGCTACACTCATGTTTTGTAGTGCCTGCTATTCTCACAATAGTAGTCTCTGATAGCCAAACTCTACTTTTTGTTGCACTCCAGGTCTTAAGACTCAGACGCTTCTTTCCCTCCCATGGCTAAGGGCCCCCCATGCAGAGGCAAGGATAATTTTCCTTTTGGCCTCTATTCTCTGCAGGAAGCCAGCTGAGGGAGTCATGTTGCCCTAAGTCTTGTTTTACTGTGGCTGACTTTACTGTGTGTTTGTGTTCCAGGACCTCAATATTTGCAGCTCCTAAACTGTCATCTCAAATCCATTACAGTTATGGGTGAAGCTCATAAAACTGCTCAAGAATCAAGACAGTTGACTGCAGCAGGACAAAACCTGGCACGCGTTTCACAGGCAAGATTGTTCAATTAAAACTTTTATTCCAGCTGACCACAGGTCAACACCTGGTTAGCCTCTTTCAAGGCTCTCCTGAGAAGTTTGTAGAGCTCCCAAGGCCAGTGGATCATGGCTCAGTCAATGATATCAGATGTGAGGCTGCTCTTGCTACCATGAATCTAGCTGTCATTTAACAAGATGGTCTAAACTAGGCCAATTATTTGCTCAATTTTGCACAGCCACGTTTAAGGATACAAGAAATCTGCTCTCAGATCACTGGGGAACATTCAAATCAAAGATTGCAGACATCAAAAGTCCTTGAAAAGCCATCTGGGAACTTTTGTGTGCTTACAAGCTTGCTCTTGAAGCTCACACACACGCTTGCAAAATGACAAGCAGATACCATAGACTTCTGGGAAAATTCATTACCACACTATAGCCTGACAAAAAGTCACAGGCTTTTTAAGGTCATATATCACCTACCAAGGCAATATCAGCACCTATTCCCCAACCACAGGGCCAATTGCTTTCAGGGGGAATGAAGTCAACATCTCCATAATGATGGTCTAGTGATATGCTAGTTAACAAAGAAGTAAAATAAGCAACAATAACAAAAATAGCCACCATTTGTTAAGTTCTTAGCATATATGATTGAACTTTTAACTTACACTATGCAATTGATCTTCATAATAATTCTATGAGGCAAGTATTAAAATTTTTACCTTATAGATAAAATTGATGCTGAGAGAAGTAACTTTTCTGAAGACATAAAGCTTTTAAGAGGCACGGCTCATGACCCCAGGACTGATATAGCATTTGGCACAGTTAACCAATAGGTTGATTGTCAGATGGATTGACAAACAGCTCAGATCTCTGAAAAGAAAAGATGATACTTCATCTTTTCAATAGTGGCAAAAGTATTATATGGAACCATATGAAATTGCAATTTTACAGGTGAAAAAAGTCAACTGTGGGCACTTTTGTACATTTTAATTTAATAAATCTATTATAGAAGGTGTGACTATTCAGAAACATGGTTGGTTTTCAAACAGATGTATTAAAATTCACACATCTAAATTAATGCTTTAAAAACCTGTCATCACACTTTATTGAGAATATCATTTATTTTTATAGTTCTAAAATATTTAGTCCTACATATTTATTCAAAATCAGCTGGTCTTTGGAAGTCCTCATGACAAGGCATTTGTCACAAGATGTTTGGTATGCTTGGAAGGGCGGTATGATATAATGGCTAAGAACAACTTTCTAGATATTTATCTTAGGCAAATTACTTAACTTCTCTATTCCTTCCTTATCTGCAAGAGCAGGATCATAATTGTGTCAATCTCATAGACTGGTCATAGGAATTAAGTGAGGAAACAGTGCTTAGAACAACGTTCAGGACATACTAAGAGTTCAGTTATTGTTAGCTGTTTTTATTACTACCATAGGATTTAGTCTACATGGAATGCACAGATGTTGGAATAGCAATAGAGTGCATGAGTAGCCAGTAATATAAACTTTATTGGTCTGTTTTCACACTGCTAATAAAGACATACTCGAGACTGGGTAATTGATAAAGAAAAAGAGGTTTAATGGACTCACAGTTCCACACGGCTGGGGAGACCTCAGAATCATGGCAAAAGGCATATCTTACATGGTAGCAGGCAAGAAAGAATGAGAGCCAAGTGAAAGGGGAAACCCCATATAAAACCATCAGATCTCGTGAGACTTATTCATGTGATAATGATGTGTCAATGTATGTTCATCAACTGTAACAAATGCACCAGTCTGATGGAAGATATTGATAATGAGGGAGGCTATGCATGTGTAGGGATAGAATATGTGATAAATCTATGTACCTTCCTATCAATTTTGCTATGAGCCTAAAAGCGTTCTAAAATAGAAAGCCTATTAATAAAAGACAATCCCTAAAAACTGAAAATAAGTGAGAACAAATGACCCTAACTGTCCACAAAACTGGTAGCATAGCATAGCTAAACATAGAAAAACTATTTCAATATGAAATAATTTTAGTGTATATCCTCAGTGGAATATATACTGAGGAAAAAAAGAATTACAGGCTGGGTGCAGTGGCTCACGCCTGTAATCCTAGCACTTTGGGAGGCCGAGGTGGGTGGATCATAAGGTCAGGAGATCGAGACCATCCTGGCTAACACAGTGAAATCCTGTGGCCGAGGCGGGCGGCTCACGAGGTCAGGAGATCGAGACCACAGTGAAACCCCGTCTCTACTAAAAATACAAAAAAATTAGCCAGGTGTGGTGGCGGGCGCCTGTAGTTGCAGCTACTTGGAGAGGCTGAGACAGGAGAATGGCGTGAACCCGGGAGGCGGAGCTTGCAGTGAGCCGAGATTGCACCACTGCACTCCAGCCTGGGCGACAGAGCGAGACTCTGTCTCAAAAAAAAACAAAAAAACAAAAATTATTTAGCCAGGCGTGGTGGCGGGCGCCTATAGTTCCAGGTATTCGGGAGGCTGAGGCAGGAGAATGGTGTGAACCCGGGAGGCGGAGCTTGCAGTGAGCCGAGATTGTGCCACTGCACTCCAGCCTGGGCAACAGAGCAAGACTCCATCAAAAAAAAAAAAAAAGAATTACAAAGATAATTTTTAAAATATTAAACTATTTCAGTAATCATATTGTTGGTAGTAGCATTAGTTTTGTTATTTTCAGACAGTGCTGTATATGTTATGAAATAAAATAAAAGAGTAATTGCACATAATTTTTTTTTTAGAGAGAGATGGGGTCTTGATACATTGCCTAGGGTAGCCTTGAATTCCTGGTCTTCAGCAATCCTCCTTCCTCAGCCTCCTGAGTAGTTGAGAGTATAGGCACATATCACTGCGCCCAGCAGAAAAAGAGTAATTATATTGTATCATTGAGAACCAGGACTTGCTAATGCAAGATAAGCTAAATAGGTGATGGTTTGATGGGGTTAAGTCTTAAAGTCTTCAATTTGAATTTGAAGTGTGAGTTATACATTTATAATGTATTTTTTCTGTAAGAAATAAAATCATTCCCAACTTCTGTCCTTTGCAAAGGCCTGGAAATGATGAGTAATCCAGTAACAATGAGCACTCCCAGTGCTCAGATTATGGTCTCTAAGTATCATTTCCAACCTAAAAGGGTCAATTCTGGGTCTGCAACAGGAAATATAAAAAATGAGTCTGTAACATTTTGTCTTAACAGAAAGCAATAAATCTATCAAAGATTACTGGGGTTGCTGTGGGTTGAATTGTGTTCCCCCAAAATATGTGTTCAAAATCTAACCCCTTATACATGTGAATATGACCTTATTTGAAAATAGAGTCTTTAAAGATGTAATCAAGTTAAAATGAGGTGATACTGGACTAGGGTGGGCCCAAATCCAGTGACTGGTATCTTATTAAGAAGAGGGAAATATGGACACAGACACAGAGAGGGAGAGAATGCCATGTGATAATGGAGACAGAGACTGGAGTGATATCCTCAAGGCAAGGAACATCAAGGATTGTGGCAATGGCCAGATGCTAGGAGAGAGGCAGGGAGCAGATTCTCTCCCAGAATCTCCCAAAATAACCAACCTTACCAATGTCTTGATTTCAAACTTCCAGCCTCCAGAGCTGTGAGGCAATACATTCTGCGGTAAGCCACCCAGTTTGTGGAATTTGTTACAGCAGCCCTAGGAAACTAACATAGAAATTATGTCAAGAAGACTCAGAAGCCAACTGGAAGGGGCTGTCACTAGCCAAATATGGGACAATTTGGGCATCAACCATAATAATTCCAATAAAGTGAAACAAATAGGCATGTTTAAATCCAGAGAATTATTTTTTGTTGTTTTTTTTTTTTTTTTTTTTTTTTTTTTTTAGACAGAGTCTCACTCTGTTGCCCAGGCTGCAGTGCAGTGGCACAATCTTGGCTCACTGCAAGCTCTGCCTCCCAGGTTCAAGTGATTCTTCTGCCTCAGCCTCCTGAGTAGCTGGGATTACAGGTGCCCACCACCACACCTGGCTAATTTTTTGTATTTTTAGTAGAGACAGGGTTTCACTGTGTTGGCCAGGTTGGTCTCGAGTGCCTGACCTCGTGATCCACCCACCTCAGCCTCCCAAAGTGCTAGGATTATAGGCATGAGCCACCACGCCTGGCCTATATTGTTATTTAAAATTTTGTTTGTTTGTTTGTTTGTTTGTTTTTGAGACAGAGTCTCACTCTGTCACCGAGGCTGGAGCGCAATGGCGCATTCTCCACTCACTGCAGCCTCTGCCTCCCGGGTTCAAGTGATTCTTCTGCCTCAGCCTCCTGAGTACCTGGGATTACAGGTGTGCCCCACCATGCCTGGCTAACTTTTGTATTTTTTAGTAGAGACAGGGTTTCTCCATGTTGGTCATGCTGGTCTTGAACGCCTGACCTCATGATCCGCCTGCTTCGGCCTCCCAAAGTGCTTGGATTACAGGTGTGAGCTACCGTGCCCGGCCTATTTAAAAAATTTTAAAACCTAATTGGATATCTGTGGAGTATACTAGAGAACTAACTCAATATTTTGGTAAAATATAAGGGAAAGAATCAAGCATTTATTCTGACTTATGTAAACTGTATGACTGGGTAACCAAAAAGTAGGTGAGGGGAACTTTATGGAAGTGTTCCAGCTAATATGTGATAGAATGTTGCCATTTTGGCCAGGCAGTGGCTCACGCCTGTAATCCCAGCCCTTTGGGAGGCCGAGGCAGGCAGATCACGAGGTCAGGAGTCCAAGACCAACCTGGCCAACATGGCAAAACCCCGTCTCTACTAAAAATACAAAAATTAGCCAGGTGTGGTGGCGGGTGCCTGTAATCCCAGCTACTCAGCAGCTGAGGCAGGAGAATCGCTTGAATCCAGGAGGCAGAGGTTGCAGTGAGCCGAGATCATGCCATTGCACTCCAGCCTGGGCAATAAGAACAAGACTGTCTCAAAAAAAAAAAAAAAAGAACGTTGCCATTTTGCAACTTGTAATTAATTAATGGGTCCAGACAACAGTCACTGATGGCTGCTAATGAAAAGCCCTGGGCTATCTGATGGAAGCATCCAACACCACGATGCACTCTTAGGGGGGAAAAAAATCAAACCTAATTCGATCAAGTCTCTAGATTCAACCACAAATTTGTAGAGAACACAAGGGACAAATGACATTATTAAAAATATTATGGGTATGCAAAAACAAAAAAGAAAAGCAAAAAATACTGTGGGTATGCAATCAGCAATATGTAGGACAAAATTTCACAACAAAAAATGATTTGATTTTTTAGACAAATAAATTGTGAGGAGGGGAAAAAAACCACAAAAGGGAACCCCTAGATTAAAGGAGGCTTGAGAGATATTAACCTATTGTAATGCGTGCAACTTAACTTGAATCCTGATTCTAATAAAGAAACCGAAGAAAAAATATTTATGAGATGTTTAAAGTAATTGACTGGCTATAAAGGAATTATTGGCAATTTTTTATGTGTAATAATTCATTTTTTTAAAAAAATCCTTTGTTTTTAGTGATCAAAACTTATAGATAAAAAAATATGTGGTCTGGGGGTTTGCTTTAAAATAATTCACCAGGGTGAGGCAAGGTGGGTGGAGTATAGATAAAATTAGATTGGCCATGTCTTTGTAATTGCTGAAGATGAATACATAGGAGTTTACTATAACTTTTCTTCTACTGTTAATATTTTAAATATTTTTTATACTAAAAAGTTCAGAGGGGTAAAAACTTCACCAAAAGAACTGGGTCCAGCCAAGCGCAGTGGTTCACGACTATGATCCCAGCACTTTGGGAGGCTGAGGCTGGTGGATCACGAGGTCAGGAGTTTGAGACCAGTCTGGCTGGCATGGAGAAACCCCATCTCTACTAAAAATACAAAAAAAAAAAAAAA